>NC_080385.1:125933988-126104521 GCF_014773155.1 Arachis stenosperma | reverse complement strand
AGGCTTAGTGAATATCTCTTGGATTCTTCGGAATCTTCGTGGTATAGGCAGGACCTGATGGCGGCATTCAAGAGAATCCGGAAGGTCTAAACCTTGTCTGTGGTATTCTGAGTAGGATTCAATGATTGAATGACTGTGATGTGCTTCAAACCTGTAACCTACTGGGCGTTAGTGACAGACGCAAAAGAGTGATTCTATTCCGGTAGGGGAGGGAACCAAACCGGTGATTGGCGGCACTGTGACAGAGTGCTTTGCATTAGCTTTCACTGCGCGGATGGGAGGTAGCTGCTGACAACAGTGAGACCCTACACGAGCTTGCCATGGAAAGGAGTAAGAAAGGATTGGATGAAGACTGTAGGAAAGCAGAGAGACGGAAGGGAAGGCATCTTCATACACTTGTCTTAAGCTCTTACACCAATGATATAATATCTCTATCTTTATCTTTATGTTTTATGCGTTCATCACCATTATACATTTGAGTCTGCCTGACTGAGATTTACAAGATGACCATAGCTTGCTTCATACCACCAATCTCCGTGGGATCGACCCTTACTCGCGTAAGGTATTACTTGGACGACCCAGTGCACTTGCTGGTTAGTTGTGCGAAGTTGTAGTGATCACAATTTCGTGCACCAAAACCCTACATACAGCTTGCCATGGAAGGAGCCTTGCGTGTTTGATGAAGATGACAGTAGGAAAGCAGAGATTCGGAAGATGGAGCATCTCCAAAGCCTCAGCCTATTCTCCATTACTGCAAAACAAGTACCTTTTTCATGTTCTTTTGCTTTTTACAATCAATCCTGATAATTCCTGATATCCTGACTAAGATTTACAAGATAACCATAGCTTGCTTCAAGCCGACAATCTCCGTGGGATCGACCCTTGCTCACGCAAGGTATTACTTGGACGACCCAGTGCACTTGCTGGTTAGTTGTGCGGGATTGCAAAGAGTGTTATTGCAATTTCGTGCACCAAGTTTTTGGCGCCGTGGCCGGGATTGTTCGAGTTTGGACAACTGACGGCTTATCTTGTTGCTTAGATTAGGACTGTTTTTTTTTGTTGGTTTAGAGTCTTTTAGTTGAGTCTAGTTTCATATTTTAAGTTTGGTGTCAATTGCATGCTTTATTTTTTCTCTTAATTTTCGTTTTGCATGTTCTTAGTCCCTTTTTGATTCATAAAATTATAAGTTTGGTGTCCTCTTTGTGTTTTCCTTTAAAATTTTCGAAAAATTAGTGTTTGATTTTCTAAAATTTTAAGTTTGGTGTCTTTTTGTTGTTTTTCTCTTTTCCTCTTTTCAAAATCAAATCTTTTTCATAAAAATTTTTTCAATCATATCTTTTAATTGCTGTTTTCAAAATCTTTTTAATTAACTAATTGATTCAGTTCTCAATTTGCTTTGATCTTATTCTCTTTTTGATTTTCGAATTTTTCCTTTAATTTCCTTTTATTTTATTTTAATTTTTTCGTTTAATTCAAAAAAAAACAAAAAAAAACAAAATTTATCTATTTCCATTCATTATCATTTCCCTTTTGTCCATTATGGACTTAAGTGGATAATCAGTCCAAAAGGACTCTGGGTCATATGCTAACCCCATTACAGCTGCATATGGGAGTAGCATCTGTATACCTCCCATCAAAGCAAGCAGCTTTGAGCTAAATCCTCAACTCATTATCATAGTGCAGCAAATTGCCAGTATTCCGGTCTTCCACAGGAAGACCTACTGAGTTTTTGGCACAATTCTTACAAATTGCTGACACAGTACATGATAAAGAGGTAGATCAGGATGTCTACAGACTATTACTGTTTCCATTTGCTGTAAAAGATCAGCTAAAAGGTGGTTAAATAACCAACCTACAGCAGCATAAAGACATGGAACAGTTATCAGACAAATTCCTGAATCACTTTTACCCCCCAAAGGATGACACAGCTAAGGCTGGACATCCAAGGCTTTAAACAAGAGGATAATGAATCCCTTTATAAGCCTGGGAGAGGTATAGAGGTATGCTTAGAAAATGCCTCTGAAATGTTTCAGAGTGGGTACAGTTAGACATCTTCTACTATGGGCTCACAGAAAAAAAGCTCAGAGTCTTTAGACCACTCAGCTGGTGGATCTATACACATGAGGAAGACAATTGAAGAAGCTCAAGAGCTTATAGACACTGTTGCTAGAAACCAATACTGATATTCTAGCAATGAGTCCGTTCCAAAAAGAGGAGGTCATGGCATTAGTCACTGACCCTAATCCTCAGGAACAGATGAATGAGCTTAATCAACAATTGCTCCTGATGGCAGAATAGTTAGCAGAATTAAAGAAATGCTCCATGATACTAAAGTTGCTAACAAGAACATAGAACTGCATTGAATCAAGCAAACAGCAAATATCTAAACAGATAACAGAAGGATGTCAAGCAGTTCAACGGAATGGGAAAACACTGAACACCACTGCTCAAAAGAAAAGCCAAACAAGGAACAATGACAGAGGATAACCAAACCACTGTTCAAAATCCCTCTGAGGACAGTAAGAGCCCAGAGGAATGTTATTGGCGTTCAACGCCAGAAAAGGAAGGAAAGCTGGCGTTAAACGCCCATTCCCTGCCCAGTTCTGGCGTTCAAACGCCAGAAAAGGGGGAAAAGCTGGCGTTAAACGCCCATTCCCTGCCCAGTTCTGGCGTTCAAACGCCAGAAAAGGGGGAAAAGTTGGCGTTTAACGCCCATTTTCCACCCAATCCTGGCGTTCAAACGCCCAAGGAGGATCAGACACCTGAGAGTGCTGATAATTATCCCTCTAACAAGGCTTCTTCAACCACTTCTGTAAGGAATAAACCTGCAGCATCTAAGGTTGAGGAATATCAAGCCAAGATGCCTTATCCTCAGAAACTCCGCAAAGCGGAACAGGATAAGTAATTTGCCCGCTTTGCAGACTATCTCAGGACTCTTGAAATAAAGATTCCGTTTGCAGAGGCACTTGAGTAAATACCTTCTTATGCTAAGTTCATGAAAGAGATCTTAAGTCATAAGAAGGATTGGAGAGAAACTAAAAAGTGTTTCTCACTGAAGAATGCAGTGCAGTCATTCTGAAAAGCTTACCAGAGAGCTTCAAGATCCTGGAAGCTTTATGATACCTTGCACATTAGAAGGTGCCTGCACCAAGACAGCTCTATGTGATCTTAGAGCAAGCATCAATCTAATACCTGCATCCACTATCAGAAAGCTTGGGTTGGCTGGAGAAGTCAAACCAACAAGGATATGCCTCCAACTTGCTGATGGCTCCATTAAACACCCATCAGGCATAATAGAGGATATGATTGTCAAGGTTGGACCCTTTGCTTTTCCAACTGACTTTGTGGTACTGGAAATGGAGGAGCACAAGAGTGCAACTCTTATTCTAGGAAGACCTTTCCTAGCAACTGGACGAACTCTCATTGATGTACAAAGAGGGGAAGTAACCCTCAGAGTTAATGGGGATGAGTTCAAGTTGAATGCTGTGAAAGCAATGCAGCATCCAGACACACCAGATGACTGCATGGGCGCTGACATTATTGACTCTCTGGTAGAAGAGATCAATATGACTGAAAGCCTAGAATCAGAGCTTGAGGACATCTTCAAAGATGCTCAACCTGATCAAGAAGAACTAGAGGAAGTAAAGGAATTTTCGAAAATTCCTCAGGAGGGGGATAACCTCCCAAACCTGAACTCAAACCTCTACCACCATCTCTGAAATATGTATTTCTAGGAGGGTGACACTTTTCCAGTGATTATAAGCTCTGCTTTAGATCCACAGGAAGAGGAAGCACTGATTCAAGTGCTAAGGACGCACAAAACAGCTCTTGGGTGGTCCATAAGTGATCTTAAGGGCATTAGCCCAGCTAGATGCATGCACAAGATCCTATTGGAGGATAATGCCAAGGTTCCAACCACAGAGGCGCTAAATCCAGCCATGAGGAGGTGGTGCAGAAAGAGGTCACTAAATTACTAGAGGCTGGGATTATTTATCCTATTTCTGATAGCCCCTGGGTGAGCCCTGTCCAAGTTGTTCCCAAAAAGGGAGGCATGACATGGTTCATAATGAAAAAAATGAACTGGTTCCTACAAGGACAGTCACAGGGTGGCGTATGTGTATTGACTACAGAAGGCTCAATACAGCCACCAGAAAGGATCATTTTCCCTTACCATTCATAGACCAAATGCTAGAAAGACTAGCTGGTCATGATTACTACTGCTTTTTGGATGGCTATTCAGGCTACAACCAGATTGCAGTAGATCCCCAGGACCAAGAGAAACAGCATTTACCTGCCCTTCTGGCGTGTTTGCCTATAGGAGATGCCTTTTGGTCTGTGTAATGCACCTGCAACCTTTCAAGGGCATGCTCTCTATCTTCTCAGATATGGTAGAGAAATTTCTGGAAGTCTTCATGGATGACTTTTCCGTATATGGAGACTCATTCAGCTCCTTCTTAACCACCTATCACTTGTCCTGAAAAGATGCCAAGAGACTAACCTGGTTTTAAACTGGGAGAAATGTCACTTTATGGTGACTGAAGGAATTGTCCTTGGGCACAAAATTTCAAGCAGGGGAATAGAAGTGGATAAGGCGAAGGTAGAGGTAATTGAAAAATTACCACCACCTGCCAATGTTAAGGCAATCAGAAGCTTTCTTGGGCATGCAGGATTCTACAGAAGGTTTATAAAGGATTTTTCAAAAATTGCCAAACCTCTAAGTAATCTGCTAGCTGCTGACACTCCATTTATCTTTGGTAATGAGTGTCTGCAGGCATTTGAGACCCTGAAAGCTAAACTGGTCACAGCACCAGTTATCTCTGCACCAGATTGGACATTACCATTTGAATTAATGTGTGATGTCAGTGATCATGCCATTGGTGCAGTGTTGGGACAGAGGCATAACAAGCTTTTGCACGTCATTTATTATGCCAGCCGTGTTCTAAATGACGCACAAAAGAACTACACAACCACAGAGAAAGAGTTACTTGCAGTGGTTTATGCCATTGACAAATTTAGATCCTACCTAGTGGGATCAAAGGTGATTGTGTACACTGACCATGCTGCTCTTAAATACTTACTCACAAAGCAGATTCAAACCCAGGCTTATCAGATGGTGTTGCTTCTGCAAGAGTTTGATATAGAAATAAGAGATAGAAAGGGACAGAAAATCAAGTGGCTGATCATCTGTCCCGAATAGAACCAGTAGCTGGGGCGTCCCTCCCTTCTACTGAGATCTCTGAGACTTTCCCAGATGAGCAACTCTTTGCCATTCAGGAAGCTCCATGGTTTGCAGATATGGCAAACTACAAAGCTGTGAGGTTCATACCCAAGAAGTACAACTATATGCAAAGAAAGAAATTAATTTCAGATGCAAAGTACTACCTCTGGGATGAACCATATCTCTTTAAGAGATGTGCTGACGAGTGATCGCAGATGTGTACCCAGAGAAGCACAAAGGATCCTATGGCACTGCCATGGATCACAATATGGAGGACATTTTGGAAGTGAGCGAACAGCCACTAAAGTCCTCCAGTGTGGCTTCTACTGGCCTACTCTCTATAAAGATTCCCGAGAGTTTGTGCGTAACTGTGACAGTTGCCAAAGAGCTGGTAACCTGCCTCACGGATATGCTATGCCTCAACAAGGGATATTAGAGATAGAATTGTTTGATGTATGGGTATTGACTTCATGGGGCCATTCCCCCATCATATTCAAACACTTACATTCTGGTGGCAGTAGACTACGTATCTAAGTGGGTAGAAGCAATTGCTACACCCACCAATGATACCAAGACCGTGCTAAAGTTCCTCCAGAAAAACATCTTCAGCAGATTTGGTGTTCCCAGAATACTAATCAGTGATGGGGGCTCTCATTTCTGCAACAAACAGCTATACTCTGCTATGGTTAGATATGGAATCAGCCATAAAGTGGCAACTCCGTATCATCCACAGACAAATGGGCAAGCAGAAGTCTCTAACAGAGAGCTAAAAAAATCCTAGAATGGACTGTGATGGCCCGAAGAAAGGTTGGGCAAAGAGCTTGGATGATCTCTGTGGCGTACAGAACAGCATTCAAGACTCCTATGGAACCTCTCCATACCAACTGGTGTATGGGAAGGCCTGTCATTTGCCTGTGGAACTGGAACATAAAGCCTACTGGGCAACCAGATTCCTAAACATGGATGCTCAGTTAGCTGGTGAGAAAAGACTGCTCCAGCTAAATGAGCTAGAGGAGTTCAGACTCAATGCCTTTGAAAATGCAAAAATTTATAAGGAAAAGGCAAAGAAGTGGCATGACAAGAGATTGTCAACCAGAGTCTTTGAGCCAGGACAAAAAGTTCTGCTCTTCAACTCCAGGCTCAAATTGTTTCCAGGAAAACTCAAATCCCGGTGGAGGGGTCCGTATGTGATTACAGGAGTATCACCATATGGATATGTTGAGCTTCAGGATATTGAGTCAGACAGAAAGTTCATTGTCAATGGACAGAGAATCAAGCATTATCTTGAAGGAAATTTTGAGCAGGAATGCTCAAAACTGAGACTTGAGTGATTCTTAGCAGAAGTCCAGCTAAAGACAGTAAAGAAGCGCTTGCTGGGAGGCAACCCAGTCATTAGGAGGGTATATGATTAGTTCTTACAAAGGCAAGTATCAAAAATGAAGGAATTCACAGAGTTACAGAAGGATTCAGCTCAAAAAGCAGAGAAAATGAGCTTACTGGCGAAAAAACGCCAGTAAGGGGCATTTTGGGCGTTAAACGCCAGAATGGGTACTGTTCATACCCTGACCGGGGTCCTCTAACCCGGTCAATTCGCAAAAGGTCCGACCTCGTCCTAAAACTCACACCTCAAGGTCGGACCTCGGACAATAAAGCAAGGAAGGCCCATCAAAAGGAACGCAGCCCAAAACCTAAAGGCCGGAAAGGCCTAGAAAAGGCGGTTCCACAAAGATAGGGATAAAACTCCCAAAGATAAGATAAGATAAAGAATATCTTATCCAGGGAAGATCACGGCCAACTACTATAAATACACTGGAGCACCCAGGTATGGCATTCATAACAAAAACTACACATATCTGCTTGGACCCATGCTAACTTAAGCATCGGAGTGTCATTGCAGGTACAACCGCCAGCCATTCTGCATATCAAGCTCGGGTCACTGAACCCCCCACCTCGGGCCTTTCCAGACGACCGAGCTACACGTTTCAGGCAAACCCTCGGAACATTGGCGCCGTTGCCGGGGAACCTGGAAGTCATCTCTCTACCATGGCGGACGACCCTCTCAACAATGACCACGCTGCATCTGAACAAGAGGATGAAATTGACACCGGGGAACGACCGAACAGCCCTCTATCACCACGCACTCCAGGAGGAAACAAACAGAATCACCCAAAAACATCACTCCTAAACAAAGATCCATAAAATTCTGAAAAAGAGAAGAGCTCGGAAATTCTAGAAGCAGTCCGAGCACCACAAAACCGGCTAAAACAACTCGAGGAGGACATAAAAAAGCAGAAAGAAACTGAACAAGATCTAAAAAGGGAAGCTCGAAAGCGCAGAGAATTAGAAGAAAAACTGCGGAAAATAGAGGCCAACCTGAAAGACCGGACAGAACGCGGCACCACCACCGAGGGCAACCACGATCCCTTCACGCAAGAGATCATGAAGGAGAAGGTACCGCGAAACTTCAAACCACCCGATATGGACCTCTACGACGGCACCACCGATCCAAGTCATCATCTCAGCAACTTCAGAAGCAGAATGTACCTAGTCGACGCCTCCGACGCGATTCGGTGCAAAGCCTTCCCCACCACTCTCACCAAGTCAGCCATGAAGTGGTTCGACAACCTGCCACCAAGATCAATCACCAGCTTCGAAGACTTAACCAAAAAATTCCTAACAAGATTCTCTATTCAAAAGGACAAGACAAAACATGCCCCCAGTCTACTCGGGATCAAACAAGGTAACCAGGAAACTCTCCGAGAGTACATGGAGCGATTCAACAAAGCCTGCCTGGACATACAACACTTGCCCACTGAAGCAGCCATCATGGGACTAGCAAACGGCCTAAAAGAGGGACCGTTTAGGCAATCCCTATCCAAACGATACCCGACCTCCCTATACGAGGTGCAGGAGCGGACAGAAAAATATATCAACATGGAGGAAACCTCCCAGCTAAGAGACTCTTCTAGGAAAGAATCAACCTACCCCCCCCCCCCCCCCGAGATCGGGATCGGGAACAGAAGAAGAAAGAAGAAGCCAACTCGGACAAGCCACGGAAGTACCACAACTACACCCCCCTCCGAGTCTCCCTAGTAGACGTCTACAGAGAAGTATGCCACACCGAAAAGATCCCACCGCCCCGACCGCTAAAACACAAGAAAGCGGGGAGAGATCGGTCCGAATACTGTGAATATCACAAACTCTACGGTCATTCTACTAACGACTGCTACGACCTAAAAAACGTCATAGAAAAACTAGCCAGAGAAGGAAAACTCGACAGATACATAGCAGAGAAAGGAGAAGAGACCAGGAAGAGAAGGCGGGGAGACAACGAAGATCGGGCCGAACAAACCCCGCGAACCCCTAAAAGACACGTTCACATGATAAACGGAGGTTTTGCAGGCGGAGGAACATCTAAGTCCTCGCGGAAAAGACACCTCAAAGAAGTCTATCACGTCCGAGAAGACAGTCCCCTGCCCGAATTACCTACTATCTCATTTACCCGAGAAGATGCTCAAGGGATAATTCCCGGACACGACGATCCAATGGTAATCACCATTATCCTAGCAAACGCCAACTTACATCGAACCCTGATTGACCAGGGAAGCTCAGCAGATATCCTGTTCAAAACAGCCTTCGACAAACTCGGACTTGAAGAAAAAGAACTAAAGGCCCATCCCACCGACCTATTTGGACTAGGGGATACTCCGATCCATCCCTTAGGATACATCTCGCTACACACTACCTTTGGAAGAGGCGAGCAATCTAAAACATTAAGCATCGACTACATTGTAGTTGACGTCACTTCAGCATACAATGCCCTTATTGGGCGACCAACCCTAAACAGACTGGCGGCTATAGTCTCGACCCCACACCTCTGTATGAAGTTCCCTACCGCAAAAGGAATCGCTACCCTAAAAGGCGACCAAAAACTAGCGCGGCGATGCTACAACGAAAGCCTGAGCCTAAAGGGGAAGGAGGTCAACACGATAGAACTCGGACGAGTTCAATCCCGAGAAGATCTTCGGCCACAACCAGAGGGAGAGACCGAAAAAGTCCAGATTGGGAACACACCTGAAAAAATAACAAACATAGGAGCAAACCTCGAAACGGGCCTAAAAGAGGAACTCATAAACCTCTTAAGGGAGAATTCCGACCTCTTCGCCTGGAAAGCCTCCGACATGCCAGGCATAAGCCCCGACCTGATGTGCCATAAGCTATCAGTTTACCCGGAATCCCGACCTGTCCAACAAAGACGCCGAAAGCTCGGACCCGAGCGCATGCAAGCAATAGAAGAACAAGTACAGGCACTGCTAGATGCAGGGTTCATTAGGGAAGTAAAATACCCCCTATGGCTCGCAAACGTGGTCCTGGTAAAAAAGCCCAACGGAAAATGGAGGATGTGCGTCGATTACACGGATCTCAACAAAGCCTGCCCCAAAGACCCATATCCACTACCAAACATCGACGCCTTAGTAGACGCAGCCTCATGCTATAGATATCTCTCCTTCATGGACGCATACTCGGGATACAATCAAATCCCGATGTACGGACCCGACCAAGAAAAGACCTCGTTCATAACCCCAAAGGCAAACTACTGCTACATAGTAATGCCCTTCGGGCTGAAGAACGCAGGGGCAACCTACCAGAGGCTAATGAACAAAGTGTTCTCAGAGCACATCGGACTACAGCTGGAGGTGTACGTCGACGACATGCTAGTAAAGACACAAGAAGACAGAAACTTACTGACCGACCTCACCAGTATCTTCGGCACCCTCAGAAAACACAACATGAGACTTAACCCGACAAAGTGCACCTTCGCCGCAGAAGCCGGAAAGTTCTTAGGCTTCATGCTGACTCAAAGGGGCATCGAAGCAAACCCGGACAAATGCCAAGCAATACTCAATATGAAGAGCCCGACGTGCGTCAAAGAAGTACAACAACTAAATGGAAGGCTAGCCGCCCTATCAAGATTCTTGGCAGGATCAGCAATAAAGTCACTACCTCTCTACTCACTCCTAAAGAAAGGGAAACCCTTCTCATGGACCCCGGAGTGCGAAAAAGCCTTTCAAGAATTCAAGGAATTCCTCGGGCAGCCACCAATCCTAACCCGACCTTTAAAAGGAGAAGAACTCGTACTATACCTCTCGGTTGGAAATCGAGCAGTCGCTTCAGCGTTAATACGAGAAAATGACCGAGGACAACACCCCGTATACTTTGTAAGCAAGGCACTACAAGGGGCCGAATTAAACTATCAGAAGATAGAAAAATTCGCCTATGCCCTAGTGTTCACAGCTCGGAGACTCCGTCCCTACTTTCAAGCCCACACCATCAAAGTTCGGACGAACCAACCCATGAGACACATCCTCCAAAAAACAGACCTGGCGGGACGAATACTGCAATGGGCGGTGGAACTGTCCGAGTTCGACCTCCACTATGAAACCCGGACTGCCATAAAATCTCAGTATCTAGCCGATTTCATCGCAGAATACACTGAGACCCCGGGAACCCCACTCTCGTGGAACCTGTATGTCGACGGGTCCTCAAAAAAAACTGGGAGCGGAGCCGGGGTTATACTCGAAAGCGACCAAGGAACGCGGATAGAACTATCCCTAAAATTCGAGTTCCAGGCTTCGAACAACCAAGCCGAATACGAGGCCCTACTAGCAGGTCTAAAGCTAGCCGAAGAGGTCGGAGCCCAGAAAGTCACGATTTTTAGCGACTCCCAGGTCGTTACATCACAAGTAAATGGAAGCTACCAGGCCAAAGACCCAACTATGAAAAAATACCTGGACCAAACACAGGCGCAATTACAGAGATACAGATTCAGCACATACCTCGGGAACAAAATGCCCGGGCAGATGCCCTCTCAAAACTTGCCAGCACCAAGCCCGGAGGCAACAACAGAAGTCTCCTCCAGGAAACCTTACAATCTCCCTCCGTGCTAAGAGAGGAAGAAGCGCTAAATATATCCAACCAACAGCAAGGATGGATGACCCCCATACTCAACTACCTGAAGTCGGGAACTCTCCCCGCCGAAAGAAAGGAAGCTAAAAGACTCACGAAAGACGCCCAGAATTATACACTAATTCACGACGTATTATACAGAAGAGGATTCTCAAAACCCCTACTTAGGTGCGTCCCGACCTCAGAAACAACGAGCGTCCTCGAAGAAGTCCACGGAGGCATGTGTGGGAACCACCTCGGAGCTCGGGCATTATCCAAGAAAGTAGTCCGAGCCGGGTTCTACTGGCCGACCTTGCAAAGAGACGCAACGGAATTTGTGAAAATATGCCCCCCTGCCAAAAACACGCCAATTTTCACAAGGCACCACCCGAAGACCTTATCAGCATCACCGCACCATGGCCTTTCGCAAAATGGGGACTTGACCTACTCGGCCCGTTCCCCCAAGGACCGGGGCAAGTCAAACACCTCATAGTAGGGGTCGACTACTTCACAAAGTGGATCGAAGCTGAACCCTTAGCCACCATCACGGCTCAGAAAAGCCGCAAATTCCTATACAAAAACATCGTCACAAGGTTCGGAGTCCCCTACTCCATCACAACAGACAATGGAACACAGTTCACGGACACAAGTTTTTAGAACTTGGTGGCCGAACTAAAAATCAAACAGCAATTCACCTCAGTCGAGCACCCACAAGCCAATGGACAAGCAGAGGCTGCAAATAAAGTCATCTTGGCTGGGTTAAAACGAAGACTCCAAGAGGCCAAAGGGGCATGGGCCGAGGAGCTCCCCCAGGTGCTATGGGCATATCGGACAACTCCACACTCTACAACGGGAGAATCGCCATTCCGACTAGCTTATGGGATGGAGGCAATGATTCCTATCGAAATAAATGAAGGGTCACCTAGAACCATCTTCTACAACGAAAAAGGTAACCCGCAGGCACAAAGGGAAGAACTCGACCTCCTCCCCGAGGTCCGAGAAAGAGCTCGGATCCGAGAAGAAGCCTTAAAACGGCGAACGGCCCTCAGATACAATCAGAAAGTAATAAAACGAAGCTTCTCCATTCACGACCTAATTCTAATCCGAAATGACATCGGAACACAAAAGTCAGGAGAAGGAAAGCTAGCTGCAAATTGGAAAGGGCCCTACAAGGTAACAGAAGTCTTAGGAACAGGCTATTACAAAGTATCTGACCTAGAAAGCAATGAGTTGCCCAGGGCCTGGCACGCCTGTAATCTAAGACGATACTACAGCTAGAAAGAGATAACCCGAGGTGTACTCTTTTTCCCTACAAGGGTTTTTTAATGAGACACCCGGTCAAGTAAGACACCCGACCTAGTCAAGGGTAAACATACTGTAAATATTCTTTCTTTTTTAAAATACTAATCAAATTTTTCTATTTTCTTCTTCCTCGTGATGAAACAAATCCTGAAAAGTACCCCGCCAAGGCGCATTAATTTATGCTCGGCAAAACGCAAAAAATCATTTGCCAAAGAGACCACACAAGGTCGGCAAAGATAAAGCGACGAGGTTCAAATTAATGTGAGAAGTTATGAAAGCAACTCTGAAAAGGCTCAAAAAGCCAAATAAAAAGAGATTACAAAAATAACTTAAAAGGCCGACCAACGACAAGGTCGGACCCAACAAAGGGAAGTACTCGACCGCCCCCCCCCCCCCCCGAGGTCCGAGAAAAAGCCCGGATCCGAGAAAGAAGCCTTAAAACGGCGAAAACAAAGATTTCGAAAACGCTTACTAAAAAGTTGCTATACAAAAACAACTAAAAAGTACAAGCGAAAAAACGAAATCAAAGGAAAGGGTAAAGTAAAGTTTCAAAAGCGCTAGCTAAAAGGTTGTTATCAAAACAACTAAAAAGCATAAAGCGGAACTAAAAGTCAAAACACAAACAAACACCAC
This sequence comes from Arachis stenosperma, assembly GCF_014773155.1. NCBI lineage: Eukaryota > Viridiplantae > Streptophyta > Magnoliopsida > Fabales > Fabaceae > Arachis > Arachis stenosperma. The sequence continues at coordinate 126,091,422 of NC_080385.1, read as the reverse complement.
ATGATAAGCTAAAAAGTTACCACAAGTAGCTAATAGCAAAAAGGTGTTCAAAGCAGTTAATAGGAACCATCCAAAAAAGAGCCCACAGGCCGGGCAAAAAACCAAAGACAAAAGGATTACAGGGAATCAAGATCCTTTCTAGACTCCACGCCGGTAGAAGGTTGCGGAGGAAGAACCATAGAAATCGGGACAGCCTTAACAGCACCGTCATCTCGGTTTAAAACCTCCACACCAGATTCCTCCTCGGCTAAAGGTAAAGTCGGGTCCGCAACCGGAACTTTAGGATCAGACACCGGAACCTCATCCTCGTTGGGAGCAGGAACAATCTTCCCCTCCACAACAACGTTATCCATACTGAATGAACTCAGATCCAGGTCAGGAGCAAGAACCCGGACCTGAGCTTTCAAATTCTCAAACATAGCATCCATACCCTTAGCCACGTGTCCTTCTAACTCGTAAAAATCATCCTGAGCGGATTGCAACCTCTCCTTTGTTTCCACAAGCTCGGCATATGTCCGAGTATAGCTCTCCTTCGCCGCCTTCGCCATCTCCTCAGATGCAGTCGCTGCCGCCACAGCCGCGGTAGCTTTAGCTTTCTCCTTCTCCAAAGATGCCTCCAGCTCAGCAATCCTAGCAGCCTTCAGCCCACTAATCCTCTCGAACTCAGACTGAGCCTTCTCAAGTCGGGAACTGGTCGCGCCAAGGGGGGATTTCTTGAACTCTCGGGCAATAGCGGCGTGAAGACTAGCCATCCGGACACAGCTCCGCGCCATATACTGAAAATGGTGCTCCATAGACACATCATCAGTAGAAATAAAGGTCTGAGGGAGAATATGCTGTTCAACCCAACCAAGAGCATCAAAATCCTTATCATTAAAACCGGCAAGCTCTTGAGAGGTCTTCTGCTTCTTGGGAGGAGGACCCGAGGACGAAGGAGGAGAAGAGGTAGTAGGTCCAGAGGTCGGAGGATCCTGATTTATAGGTCGAAACTGGGGAGTCGGAATAGCCTTCGACCGAGTAGTGACACCCACAGTAGTCTTCTTCGGTGAAGATCGGGCAGAAGCCTCCCCAGCCTCGATATTTCGAGCAGCCACAGACTTCTTCGTCCGACGAAGGTACTTCATGGAATCCGCCTGAGAAGACATCTCTGCAGAAATAAAAGAAAAGGATTACCACAACAGAAATCCCACCGAAACAAGCAAAGCCAAAATACTAAAAAAGATGAATCTCGGAGAGGTCGGGAACTACCTAACTCGGAACGGAGAAGACTTGGATCTCCCAACATTTTCTTCGTGTCCAAGTGAGGTGCCCGACCCCATAAACTGCTTACCACACCCACAAAAGCCTGCTCCACCTCATCTAGACTCTCAAGGGTATACTTAGTAGACACTACATTCTCCTGCCAACAAAGAGGAAAAGAAGGCTCCCCACTCTCATCTAAAAAGAAAGGTCGGACATCTCCAGTAGCCCGGACCTTGAAATAAAAGTTCTTAAAATCATGAAAGGACTCATCATACAGGGTACAAAACTTCCTTCCCTGGTTAGCCCTAAAAGAGACCCAAGATACCTTCCCTCCACCCGACCCCAGCTTCGTCAACACAAACAAATAGGAAAAAAGAGAAATAGAGGGAGCAACGCCCAAAAACTGACACAAAAGTTGAAATAGCTTTAAAAACGCCCAAGAATTTGGATGGAGCTGCGTAGGAGCAAGATTACAAGACCATAACACCTCGGACTCCAGATCGGTAAAGGGAAATCGGACACTCAGCTTAGAGAAAAAACAATCATAGGCATAAAAGAAGAGCTTCTCGGAATTATCTAGGGGCGGGAAGCACACTCTCTCCTCGGAATCCGGGGCTACTAGTTCATAATCCCTCTCAGACTCTCTATTCTCACATATGCTACAATGCCTACGGAACCTAACTAAATACTCAGAATCTACCACAGAAGGGACTCTTAAAGGAGAAGGGTCTACCCAATCAAGACCACGTGGAATTTTAGTCGACATCGCTTGAAGAACCTTTCGAGACATAAAATTCTTACCTACAAAGAAGAATACAACAGCAAGCAAAAATCACATAAAGAAAACAGCGAAAACCCATTCAGCAAAGCAAGAAACAAAAACCCCACGAAGAAAATGGGGCATCCCGGAACAAAAACGCCAGAGAACAAAAAAGAGCCCCCCCATATACAAACAACAGCAATGGCGGCGCCTCTTTTTGGGGCAACCCAGGCACAAAGAAAAAAGAAGCAAACAAAAGCCACACAAAGAACAGAAGCATACGATCACAAGAAAGAGAAACATGGGAACAAACCTGGAAGAAGAAACAGAGCTCCGAAACAAGGAGAACAAAACGACGGCACAGAGGAAACCCCGGAAAGACACACAGAACGAACTCGTAAGAGCAGAACAAAGAGAAAGAAGAGGCGGTGAAAAACAAAAACGCAGAAAAGAGGAAGGGAGCAAATAAATAAAGCCTTCACAGAGCCCGAACAGAAATCGAGGAAAAACGGTAAAACGCAATAAATGCAGGAAACGGCCATTTTTTGAATTTTTAAAAACAGATTACTATGCCCGAGCACGACCTCCCAAAAAGAACGAACTCGGGCAGGGGCACTGTTCATACCCTGACCGGGGTCCTCTAACCCGGTCAATTCGCAAAAGGTCCGACCTCGTCCTAAAGCTCACACCTCAAGGTCGGACCTCGGACAATAAAGCAAGGAAGGCCCATCAAAAGGAACGCAGCCCAAAATCTAAAGGCCGGAAAGGCCTAGAAAAGGCGGTTCCACGAAGATAGGGATAAAACTCCCAAAGATAAGATAAGATAAAGAATATCTTATCCAGGGAAGATCACGGCCAACTACTATAAATACACTGGAGCACCCAGGTATGGCATTCATAACAAAAACTACACATATCTGCTTGGACCCATGCTAACTTAAGCATCGGAGTGTCATTGCAGGTACAACCGCCAGCCATTCTGCATATCAAGCTCGGGTCACTGAACCCCCCACCTCGGACCTTTCCAGACGACCGAGCTACACGTTTCAGGCAAACCCTCGGAACAGGTACCATTCTGGGCGTTTAACGCCAGGAATGGTGCCATTTTGGGCGTTAAACGCCAGAATGGGCACCATTCTGGGCGTTTAACGCCAGGTGTGCAGCATCCTGGGCGTTTTGGAAAAACGCCCAGTGACAAAGGAATTCTGGCGTTTAACGCCAGCCAGGGCACCTGGCTGGGCGTTAAACGCCCAAAAAGGGCTACAAATGGGCGTTAAACGCCAGAATGGGTGCCATTCTGGGCGTTTAACGCCAGCTTGGTGGGAGGACCACAATTTTGTCTTCAATTCAATTTTTTTCAAACTTTCCTTTTCTCACCCATACTTTTCTACAAAATCACACCTCAATCATTCATCATTCACTTTCAAATCTTCAAAAATCAAAACCATTCTTCAAATTTATTTCAAATCAATTACAAACATTGTTCAAAAATTTCACCCTTTTCTCAATTTCTTTCCATATCTTCTCTAATCTCCTTTCAAATTTCTTTCTTCTTTTTCGAAAACTCCCCTCCCCACCTTATAAATACACGTTTGGCTCCCTCATTCCATCACACCATTCGAATTTCCTCTTCCTCCCCCTCTCTTCTCTCTTTTCTTTTGCTTGAGGACAAGCAAACTTCTAAGTTTGGTGTGCTTTTCCGTGATCACTAAGCCAAGATTCACCAAGATCATGGCTCCTAAGGGAAAACAAACCAATTTAAGAGGCAAGAAAGAGAATAATCCAAAGAATCTTTGGAATCAAGAGAAGTTCTTAACCAAAGAACATGAAGACCATTATCACAAAATAATGGGTCTGAGGTCAGTGATCCCGGAAGTAAAATTTGATCTGAAAGAAGATGAATATCCGGGGATCCAAGAGCAAATTCGAAACAGAGGATGGGAAGTTCTAACCAATCCTGAGACAAAGGTTGGAAGAAACATGGCTCAGGAATTCTACTCAAATCTGTGGCTGACAGATAAGCAGAGAATGACTGGAACCGCTTACCATACCTATAGAACCATGGTCAGAGGGAAAGTTATGTACTTCCATCTGGACAAAATAAGAGAAATCTTCAAATTGCCTCAACTGCAAGATGATCCTGACTCCTTTAATAGGAGGATGGTGAGAGTAGATAAAGGGTTGGATCAAGTTCTAGAGGACATATGCCTCCCTGGAACTAAGTGGATAACCAATTCAAAGGGTGTCCCAAACCAACTCAAGAGAGGAGACCTCAAACCAATTGCAAGAGGTTGGCTAGACTTTATTGGGCGTTCCATATTGCCCACTAGCAACCGTTCTGAGGTCACCATCAAGAGAGCAGTGATGATTCATTGCATTATGCTTGGAAGAGAAGTGGAGGTGCATCATGTGATTGCTTGTGAAATCTACACAATTGCAAATAAGAATTCCACTGAAGCCAAATTGGCTTACCCAAGCTTGATCTCCTTGCTCTGTAAAGAGGCTGGGGTGAAGATGGGAGTAGATGAGTTCATACCCATTGAACATCCAATCACCAAGAAGTCAATGGAAGGACAAGTGCAAGACAACTCTATCAAGAGGAGGGCGCATGAGTTCCTCCCTGAATTCCCTGAAATTGGCTACTGGGCCAGCCTAGAAGCATCCATTAACAAGTTGCAAGAGACTATGGAGCAACTGAAGGAAGAACAGCAGAATCAGAACTGCATGATCTGCAAATTGCTGAAGGAACAAGAGAAGCAGGGGCGTGAAATCCAAGAATTGAAACGCCAAAAGCTCTCCTCTCAAGCTGAGGGAGCATCTACTTCTCAAAATCAAGGTTGTTGAGTCCTAACTCTGTGAAAACCTCTATCATTAGTAGCCTATGTTTGCGTTTTTTTTTTATTTTGTTCTCTATTTTTATTTTTTTCTAGTTTAATCTTATATTTAGTTTTGAGTCTTGTTCTTAATTCATAATTAATAAAATTAAAGTTTATGCCTTAAAGCTATGAATGTCCTATGAATCCATCACCTCTCTTAAAAGAAAAATGCTTTAATCACAAAAGAACAAGAAGTACAGGATTTCGAAATTTATCTCTGAAACTAGTTGAATTAGTTTGATGTGGTGACAATACTTTTTGTTTTCTGAATGTATGCTTGAACAGTGCATATGTCTTTTGAATTTGTTATTCATGAATGTTAAAATTGTTGGCTCTTGAAAGAATGATGAAAAAAGAGACATGTTATTGAGGATCTGAAAAATCATAAAAATGATTCTTGAAGCAAGAAAAAGCAGTGAATACAAAAAAAAAGAAAAAAAATTTTCGAAAAAAAAGAGAAAAAAAAAAGAAAAGAAAAAGAAGGAAATAAAGTTTTGATCCAAGGCAATAAGAGTGTGCTTAAGAACCCTGGACACCTCTAATTGGGGACTTTAGCAAAGCTGAGTCACAATCTAAAAAGGTTCACCCAATTATGTGTCTGTGACATGTATGTATCTGGTGGTAATACTGGAAGACAGAGTGCTTTGGGCCACAGCCAAGACTCATAAAGTAGCTGTGTTCAAGAATCATCATACTTAACTAGGAGAATCAATAACACTATCTGGATTCTGAGTTCCTAAAGAAGCCAATCATTCTGAATTTCAGAGGATAGAGTGAGATGCCAAAACTGTTCAGAGGCAAAAAGCTACTAGTCCCACTCATCTAATTGGAACTATGCTTCTTTGATATTTTGGAGTCTATAGTATATTCTCTTCTTTTATCCTATTTTGATTTTCAGTTGCTTGGGGACAAGCAACAATTTAAGTTTGGTGTTGTGATGAGCGGATAATTTATACGCTTTTTAGCATTGTTTTTAGTATGTTTTTAGTATCTTTTAGTTAGTTTTTATTATATTTTTATTAGTTTTTAGTTAAAATTCACTTTTCTGGACTTTACTATGAGTTTGTGTGTTTTTCTGTGATTTCAGGTATTTTCTGACTGAAATTGAAGGTTCTGAGCAAAAATCTGATCCGGAGACTGAAAAGGACTACAGATGTTGTTGGATTCTGACCTCCCTACACTCGAAGAGGATTTTCTGGAGTTACAGAAGCCCAATTGGCGCGATCTCAACGGCATTGGAAAGTAGACATCCTGGGCTTTCCAGCAATATATGATAGTCCATACTTTGCCCAAGATTTGATGGCCCAAACCGGCGTGGCAAATCAGCATCAGAAATTCCAACGTTAAACGCCGGAACTGGCATAAAACTTGGAGTTAAACGCCCAAACTGGCATGAAAGCTGGCGTTTAACTCCAGAAAACGTCTCTACACATAAAAGCTTCAATGCTCAGCCCAGGCACACACCAAGTGGGCCCGGAAGTGGATTTTTCTGTCATTTACTCATTTCTGTAAACCTTAGGATACTAGCTTTTACTATTTATAGGATCTTTTGACATTGTAATCAGTACCTTATGACCTCATGACATTTTTACACGTTTCTTGTATACCTTCCACAGCATGAGTCTCTAAACCCCATGGTTGGGGGTGAGGAGCTCTGCTGTGTCTTGATGGATTAATGCAATTACTACTGTTTCTTATTCAATCATGCTTGCTTCCATTCTAAGATATCACTTGCTCTTAACCCGGATGAATGTGATGATCCGTGACACTCATCATCATTCTCAACTATGAACATGTGCCTGACAACCACCTCTGTTCTACCTTAGATTGAGTAGATGTCTCTTGGATTCCTTAACAAGAATCTTCGTGGTATAAGCTAGAACTGATGGCAGCATTCAAGAGAGTCCGGAAGGTCTAAACCTTGTCTGTGGTATTCTGAGTAGGACTCAATGATTGAATGACTGTGACGTGCTTCAAACTCCTGAAGGCGGGGCGTTAGTGACAGACGCAAAAGAATCACTGGATTCTATTCCGGCCTGATTGAGAACCGACAGATGATTAGCCTATGCTGTGACAGAGCATCAGGGACGTATTTTCACTGAGAGGATGGGAGGTAGCCATTGACAACGGTGAAACCCTACATACAGCTTGCCATGGAAGGAGCCTTGCGTGTTTGATGAAGATGACAGTAGGAAAGCAGAGATTCGGAAGATGGAGCATCTCCAAAGCCTCAGCCTATTCTCCATTACTGCAAAACAAGTACCTTTTTCATGTTCTTTTGCTTTTTACAATCAATCCTGATAATTCCTGATATCCTGACTAAGATTTACAAGATAACCATAGCTTGCTTCAAGCCGACAATCTCCGTGGGATCGACCCTTGCTCACGCAAGGTATTACTTGGACGACCCAGTGCACTTGCTGGTTAGTTGTGCGGGATTGCAAAGAGTGTTATTGCAATTTCGTGCACCAGGCATCCCACTATTCACGGAATTCCTCTTAGAAGTGTACATGAATTGGTTATTTGCAACCATGTCAATAAGTTCTTGAGCTTCTGCAGGCGTTTTCTTTAAGTAAATGGATCCACCTACAGAATGGTCCAATGACATTTTGGAAAACTCAGATAGACCATAATAGAATATATCTAATATGGTCCATTCTGAAAACATGTCAGAAGGACACTTTTTGGTCATCTGCTTGTATCTTTCCCAAGCTTCATAGAGGGATTCACCATTTTTTGCTTGAAGGTCTGAACATCCACTCTAAGCTTGCTCAGCTTTTGAGGAGGAAAGAATTTATCCAAGAAGGCCGTGACCAGCTTATCCCAAGAGTCCAGGCTATCTTTAGGTTGTGAGTCCAACCATGTTCTACCTCTGTCTCTTACAGCAAAAGGGAAAAGCATGAGCCTGTAGACTTCAGGATCTACTCCATTCATCTTTACAATCTCACAAATCTGCAAGAACTCAGTTAAAAACTGGTAAGGATCTTCAGATGGAAGTCCATGAAACTTGCAGTTCTGTTGCATTAGAGCAACTAATTGAGGTTTCAGCTCAAAATTGTTTGCTCCAATGACCGGAATGGAGATGCTTCTTCTATCAAATTTGGACTTTGGTTTAGTGAAATCACCTAGCATTCTCCTTGCATTATTGTTGTTGGGTTCGGTTGCCATCTCCTTCTCTTGTTCAAAAATTTCAGAAAGGTTGTCTCTGGATTGTTGTAATTTAGCTTCTCTTAGTTTCCTCTTCAGAGTCCTTTCAGGTTCAGGATCAGCTTCAACAAGAGTGTCTTTTTCCTTGTTCCTGCTCATATGAAAGAGAAGAGAAAAAGAAAAGGAAGAAGAATCCTCTATATCTGGACAAAGAGGATCCTTATTATTAGTAGAAGAAGACAAGAATAAAAGTGGAGAATCCAATCACAAGGGTGAGGATAGAGGCAGTGATTGGAGATGAAGAGAGGTGAAGAGAAGTGTTAGTAAATAAATAAATAAATAGAAGAAGAGAAGAGAGGGAGAATTCGAAAATAATTTTGAAAAAGTAGTTAATGATTTTCGAAAATTAAAGATAAGATATAATTAAAATTAAAATTTAAAACAATTAGTTAATTTAAAAAGAATTTTGAAAAAGGGATGAGATATTTTCGAAAATTAGAGAGGGAAAAGTAGTTAGGTGGTTTTGAAAAAGATAAGAAACAAACAAAAAGTCAAATAGTTAGTTGAAAAAGATATTAAAGTCAAATTTGAAAAGATAAAAAGATAAGAAGTTAGATAAGATATTTTGAAATCAAATTTTTGAAAAAGATAAAATTTTGAAAAAGATATGATAAAAGATAAGATGAAAAAGATTTAAATTTTTAAAATTAAAATTAATTACTTAACTAACAAGAAACTAAAAGATATGATTCTAGAATTTAAAGATTGAACCTTTCTTAACAAGAAAGTAACAAACTTCAAATTTTTGAATCAATCACATTAATTGTCAGTGTAATTTCGAAAATTTGAAATAAAATTAAGAAAAAGATTTTGAAAATAATTTCAAAATTTTCGAAATTAATAAGTTAAAATTGAAAAAGATTTGATTTTTGAAAAAGTTTTGAAAAGATAAGATTTTTGAAATTGAAAATTTGACTTGACTTGTAAGAAACAACTAATTTTTAAAAATTTTTTACCAAGTCAACCCAAAATTTCAAAAATTTGGAGGGAAATAAGGAAAAGATATTTTTTGATTTTTGAATTTTTAATGAGGAGAGAGAAAAACACAAACATGACCCAAAACATGAAAATTTTGGATCAAAACACATGATGCATGCAAGGACACTATGAATGTCAAGATGAACATCAAGAACACTTTGAAGATCATGATGAACATCAAGAACATAATTTTGAAAAATTTTTTATGCAAAGAAAACATGCAAGACACCAAACTTAGAAATCTTTAATGCATGGATACTAACAAACGAAAAATGCATATGATAAACAACAAAAAATACAAAACAAGAAAACATTAAGATCAAACAAGAAGGCTTACCAAGAACAACTTGAAGATCATGAAGAACACTTTGAATGCATGGAATTTTCGAAAAAATAATGCATAAATTTTAAAAACATGCAATTGACACCAAACTTAAAAATTGACTTAAGACTCAAACAAGAAACACAAAATATTTTTGGTTTTTATGATTTTATGATTATTTTTGTATTTTCTTTTGATTTGATTTTTTTTTTTCGAAAAACATTTTGGAAAAAAGAAAATAAGAAATTCAAAATTTTTAATAAGAATTCTAGGAATCTTTCAATATTTGTCTAAAGCCCCAATCCAAGCGTTGGGCATGGCTTAATAGCCAGCCAGCTTTAGAAGATATAAATCAGGCATGCAACAGCTGATATTTCATCCAACTCCATATACATACCCGACCTGTTGACAAGTGGAGGCCTCAATCCAAGGGGGTTTGGATATGGCTTTACAGCCAACCAGGCATCAACATGTTACTTGTGAAACTCTAGAATTCATTCTTAAAAATTTAGAATAATTTTCGAAAACAAATGAGAAATTTTTGAAAGATTTTTGAAAAAAAATTTTTGAAATTAAAACAAAAAGAAAATTACTTAATCTGAGCAACAAGATGAACCGTCAGTTGTCCATACTCGAACAATCCCCAGCAACGGCGCCAAAAACTTGGTGCACGTATTTGTGATCATCAACAATGGCTCCAATAATTTGGTAGCTCTCACACGTGAATTACACTTAGTCACAACTCCGCACAACTAACCAGCAAGTGCACTGGGTCGTCCAAGTAATACCTTACGTGAGTAAGGGTCTATCCCACGGAGATTGTTGGTATGAAGCAATCTATGGTCATCTTGTAGATCTCAGTCAGGCTGATTCAAATGTGATTGGATTAGATAATTAAAAGATAAATAAAATAGGATAGAAATACTTATGTAAATTAATGGTGGGAATTTCAGATAAGCGTATGGAGATGCTTGTCCCTGTTGAATCTCTGCTTTTCTACTTTTTCCTTCTAGTTTTTCATCACTCCTTTCTATGGCAAGCTGTATGTAGGGCATCACCGTTGTCAATGGCTACATCCCATCCTCTCAGTGAAAATGGTCCAAATGCTCTGTCACAGCACGGCTAATCATCTGTCGGTTCTCAATCAAGTTGGAATAGAATCCAGTGATTCTTTTGCGTCTGTCACTAACGCCCAGCCTTCAGGAGTTTGAAGCTCGTCACAGTCATTCAATCCTGGAATCCTACTCGGAATACCACAGACAAGGTTAGACTTTCCGGATTCCCATGAATGCCGCCATCAATTCTAGCTTATACCACGAAGATTCTGGTTAAGGAATCCAAGAGATATGCGCCCGGACTAAGGTAGAACGGAAGTGGTTGTCAATCACGCGCGTTCATAGGTGAGAATGATGATGAGTGTCACGGATTATCACATTCATCAAGTTGAAGTGCAACAAATATCTTAGAACAGGAATAAATCGAATTGGGTGGAAAATAGTAGTAATTGCATTAAAACTTGAGGTACAGCAGAGCTCCACACCCTTAATCTATGGTGTGTAGAAACTCCACCGTTGAAAATACATAAGTGAAAGGTCCAGGCATGGCCGAATGGCCAGCCCCCAAAACGTGATCAATAGCCTCCTAAGATGAAGAATAAAATAAAATTGAGACCAAAGATATCTAATACACTAGTAAAAAATTCTATTTATACTAAACTAGCTACTAGGGTTTACAGAAGTAAGTAATTGATGCATAAATCCACTTTAGGGGCCCACTTCGTGTGTGCTTGGGCTGAGCTTAATCTATCCACGAGCTGAGGCTTCTCTTGGAGTTAAAGGCCAAGTTGTAACGTGTTTTGGGCGTTCAACTCTGGTTCGTGACGTGTTTCTGGCGTTTGACTCCAGAATGCAGCATGGAACTGGCATTGAGTGCCAGTTTACATCGTCAAATCTCGAATAAAATATGGACTATTATATGTTGATGGAAAGCTCTAAATGTCTACTTTCCAACGCCGTTGAGAGCGCGCCATTTGGAGTTATGTAGCTCTAGAAAATCCATTTCAAGTGCAGGGAGGTCAGATTCCAACAACATCAGCAGTCCTTTGTCAGCCTCCTATCAGAGTTTTGCTCAGGTCCCTCAATTTTAGCCAGAAATTACCTAAAATCACAGAAAAACACACAAACTCATAGTAAAGTCTAGAAATGTGAATTTAGCATAAAAACTAATAAAAACATCCCTAAAAGTAACTAGATCATACTAAAAACTACCTAAAAACAATGCCAAAAAGCGTATAAATTATCCGCTCATCAGTGGCTTGTTGGTGAATTGAAGCTTTTTGGAGTTCAATTTTGGGTTTTTGGCATATTGAGAATCGGCCAAGATATGATTTCGGTTTTCTCTATGTAATATATAATATTTCTGGACACTTAGACTAGTGACCCATAGGATAGGTTGGATTGATATGGCTTGTTGAGTTGTCAAATGATGATGTATGATGCATGGATGACTTGATCATTTGGATGAATAATGTTGTTGAGGTTAATAAATAATGTTGGAAATTGATATGGTGAATGATTGAGAGTGACTATTATGATTGGAAATGTAGGAATTGATGATTGTTGAATATGTTGGTTGAGAAATGATTATAGTATTATATAATTGATGATTGGGTTTGAGAATTATATGATATAAGTAGTGGATTGTGACACAAATGGTAAAATCTGATGTGGGATGGAGTTGATGTGGTTTTGGTTGTGAAGTTTGGAAAAAAAATTGAAAACCTTGTAAATTTTGGTGAAAACTGGTTTTTAGTGAATTTTTTATGGATCATAACTTGAGCCTCAATTTTCAAAATTTGTTGAAATTTGTTTTAAATTAAAGTTCATCGAAATATCTTCAAATTGATATAAATTTTGTATAAATTGGATTTTTGTAGAGGAAGTTATAAAAATTTGAAGTTTTGGGTTTAAAATTGATTTCTGCAACTCTGCAGAATTTTCTAAGTTTGGGATTGCATGCGTACGCATACACCCCCTACGCATACGTTCAATTCTATTTGGTACTCACACATACGCATACATGGGTATGCGTACGCGAAACGTGTAAAATTGGAGGTGTATGCGCACGCGAAACGTCCCATACGCATATGTGCAATTCTGTTTGTACCAATGCGTATGCAAATGCTTGTATGCGTACGTGAAATGGGAAAAGTTGCATGCATGAGTACGCATACATAGTGCATGCATACACATATACCCTATTTTTTTGAAAAATGATTTTTTTCGTTTTCCAAGGGTTCTCTAACTTTCTAAACTTCCTTCCATTTTGTTTTAAGTATACAATCTAATCCTTAGGATATAATAATACTAAAGATAAGTTAGTGAATTATTTTAGAGAATTTTGGTAAGAATTTAGAAGACGGAGACTTAGGTTTCTGGTGTACTGAGGATGAATTAGTTAAGAAAAATGATGGATGCACTGTAATAATGATTGATATAATGAGTTGTGGAACTTATGAACTGATAGTAGTTGAGATGAGTCTGGGACTCGGAATGGAATGATAGAGTATTGATATACTGAAATAAATGATTTATGAGAACCACTTATGTGAAATCTTAAAATTGAAATTGTTGAGACACTATGCGCCTGGCAGGGACAGCGGTTGGATCCCGCCTGTCGAGGTTGCGGCGGCGGCGTAAGGGTGGTGGTTAGTCCCGCTTACATTGAGATGTGAGGTCCGTAGCAAGAGTATCCCGCTCGCATCCTTTCGGAATCACTAGAGTGTATAGGCGCAAAATCCTGGACTGTGATCCAGACACGATATCCTGGGGGTTCCCAATATGAGACCGAAAGGCGACGTCTCCACGGAGATGTGTCGGGTTGGCAGTTGAACCAACAATGTGATATCACAGCCAAATAGGACAAGCATTCATCATGTGCATATTCTATCTATTTGTTTGCCTTGCTAACTTGTATTATTTGCCTAATTGTATAACATGCCTAATTGCCTATCTAAATTACTTGATATACATGCTTATACTTGTGCTTTACTTGCATTTGCTATTATCTGTGTATTCTACTGGGATTGAGGAGGTTCAGAAGGCGGTGAGAATGAGATCGTATGGAGGATAGGCTGGCGAAGACTGTGGGACAGCGGAGAATTACTAGATTAGAAATCCACTAAGTTAGATTACCCCTTTATTATTATGGTTTTAAAGTTATGCTTTCAAATTTTAGCTATGCTTTAAGTTGAATCTTGTGATCGATATGAAGTTCTAGAATTGCCTCTAGCGTCACGGAGTCTTATATATTACATCATTGAGCACTGTTACCATATTGAGAACCTCTGGTTCTCATACCATATTCTGTTGTTATTTTTCAGATGCAGGTCGCAACCCACCTCGGTGAGTTGCTTGACGGTGACAGAACGGAAGATCTTCTCTATGTTTTGGAGTCCTTTTTATTATTTTGTTTAGATTCTCTCACTTTTGTATTTATCTTGCCTAGAGGCTTACTTTGAGAGTTATAAGATGTTTTACTGTCAGGAACTCTGTATATCTGTATATAACTAGCCGGCTTAAACTCCGTGGGCGGCGACTAGATCCTTTACTATTATCTTTTGACATATCTATATATATGTATCTATTTATATTTGTATACATATCTTGTGCTTCGTTTAGTATAGCTTTGTGAGTACGTTTTGCGCTTTTCGAACTCTGTTTTTGAGTTTAATTCTTCATCGGGCTTCTAGAATATAGTATTTCCTTCTATAAAAATATGTATAAGTTTTAGAATTTTGTCGTAACCTTTGATTAACATTTGCTTTATGACGCGAAGTAAGGCTTAGGGTAATTAAGGTGTTACAGGTTTCATCCTTCTTTTCTCTCTTCTCTCATTTCCGGGTCTCCCTCACTAAATGAGAAGAATGGTAGCTGAAATCTCATTAAATGTGGGTATATATATGGGGATTTGGGCCTGGTAAGGCCCAATTACATTTCTTTAATCTATTGGCTTAACTTTTGGTCAAAACTTTTAAGATAAGTGTTTTAATTCGTACCCTAAATATTTTTATTTCTCCAAATTATAAATATTAATTCTTTAATCCTTGTTTGCTCTCATTTAATTTATTTATTACTTGTTAATTATTTATTTAGTATTTTGCAGAATTTTACATCTACTCTAGAACTTGATTGGTGTGTAGTATGATCAAAGAGTTGGGTAGAATATGTTTCAAAATCTACACAAGAAACTAATTTTGTATGTTTATTTTCAAAGTGTGCAATCGAATCGTTTGATAAAGCTCTTTGAAGAATCATTTTGACTCTTAATATTGACAATGGTTTCTTACAAACATAGCAGATTTTTATTGTGATAATTTTAAATTTAGCAATATAAATACAAGAGGAGAATAAGACAATTTTAAAATAATAGTTACACCAATAATTTATGCATTGTTATGGATATATGCACCATTATTTTTCTTGTGAACCATATTCTATATCTTTTATCTACTAATGTAATTTATCTGTAATAGCTTTTTGTAGCAAAATTAGTAATATATTAGTATTTTTATCCATAATTATATTATAAAAATATAAATATTTTAAAATTATATCTATTTTATCTTGATATTATAGATTATGGAACAAAAAATTTATAAAATCAAACTACTTTTACAAAAAGATCATAAGGGACAAAAGTCTCCGTCGACTAAAAAGACCAAGGTCTCCGTAGATAAAAGATCAAATAATAAGATTTTTAGTTATTAGTTTCATATGAAAGAGTTTAATTTATTACTAATAATTAATTTTAATATTCTTTATTTAAAATTTGAAATGATTTAACTTGTATACTTTTAATTAGGTATTAAGTCTGTTGCACAATTAGAAATGATTTATTTTTATGCTTGTTATTTAAAATAAATAATTTTTTCTCTATGTATATAAAAATATAATTAGATATTAGCATAAAAAAATTATATTGATAGTTATAAAATTAACTCAAAGTTATTTTTTTAAACAATTAAATCTTGATTTTAACTTTTAATCATAACTTTAGTATTTTTTCCGAATTATATTTAATAAATATTTAAAAAAAGAGAAATAAAAATATAGATTAAAAAGATAAGCAGTAAAAAATTAAAACTAAATAAAAAAACTAAAAAATATATTTATAATAATAATATTTTTTATTTTAGTCATATTATTTTGTTAAATTTATTTTTTGTAGAACAAAAAGATAGAAAAAATAGAGAATAAAAGAAAAGAAAAAGAAAGATAAAGATAAAGACTGAGAGAGAGAATTTATTAATTTTAAAAGAAAAATTTTATTTTAATTATAATAAAAAATATCGGGTGACACATTTTGATTTCTCAAATTACTAATAAAAATATAAATTATAAATTATATATAGAGTGGGAAGGGTAAAGAGAAATAGAAAAAAAGGAGAGAGATAGATGAGAGAATTAGGAAGGGAGTTTATTAATTTTAGAGAAAAATATTTTCTCTCAATTTTAATAAGATCAGAGAATGTCATGTGACACATTTAGTTATTAAATTAGATAATAATATATAAATATATAATAAATTGAGTTATGTTACGTGTACACCAAAATTAGCTACTAAAGTCAACCACCAGTATAAAATACATGCTAGAATATAAGTACACATTGAAAATAAATTAAATCACACATATATTTACACACAAATATATTAGTGACTGAATTTAGTGGGAAATTTTGGTTTACAAATAACATTTTTGTAATAAATTATATATAGAGTGAGAAAAATAGCGAGAAATAGAAAAAAGAGAGAGAGATAGATGAGAGAATTTAGGAAGGAAGTTTATTAATTTAGAGAAAAATATTTTCTCTCAAGTTTAATAAGAGTGTCATGTGACACATTTTGTTATTAAATTAGATAGTAATATATAATATTATATAATATAATATATAATATAGCTATATTTCAATTTCAATTTTAATACAATTAAAGAATGTTATGTTGCATATTTTATTTGTCAAATTTGTAATTAATCATTGATAATGATATATAAAAGAGATAGAGTGATTGAAGGAATAAGCAAGGTAGTTAAAGAGAGAAAGAGGAGGGGAGAACTTTTTAATTTTAGAAGAAAATATTTGATTTCAATTGCAATTAGAGAATGACATGTGACATATTTTGGTTGAAAAATTAGTAGGGAGGAGAGAAAAACTCTTTAATTTTGAAGAAAAAAATTTGATTTTAGTTATAATGAGAATGTGACATATGACACAATTAGGTTGTAAAATTAGTAATATATATATATATATATATATATATATATATATATATATATATATATATATATGGTTTAATGGCCCATTATTAATCATAGAGTAGCCCGGCCCGACAAAGAGATTTCAATTTTATACACACATGATAAATCTATGTTCTTGGGTATCTTATTGGAAAATTTTCACATGTTCCATCCACTTTACTGAAATACTGCTATGCTATGTACGAAACGGTAGCTGGTAAAACATTTGTTATGTAGCAAATAATGCAATACCTAAAATATGCTTGGAACAATGTGTAAAAAGACTGAATGGCACTGAGTCTATTGACACAGCATTGACCATCGGCTTTGTTGTTTTATGTTGATACTTGATAGAGTTTCAACTTTCAAGGCAACCCGCGCTATACATGGCTTACAGCTAATCGGCTAACTTATCTAGTACTATGCAAACATTTCTACTAATTAACAAATGGATATGCATCTATTAAAATGTCATGTTTTTCTTACATCAATTTGCATACATTTAACCATTTTATTTAATCTCTTTACTTATAAAAAGTTTAACATAATTTGTAATTCATTAAATTTTTATATTTTTTATTTTAAATAAAATTTTAAATAAAAGTTTTCATTAATTTAGTCAACTTCTTTTTCTAATAAATTCTTTTTTATATCTAAATTTTTTTATTTTATCTTCATTTATATTTTTTATTTTTATTTTTTTTTTGTCTAAAAGTTATTTGATATTTAATATTCCTTTTTTCAAAATAAGTATCTATTTTTTAAATTTTATTAAAAAGTTAGTATATCTAAATAAAATAAATATTTGAATATATTATTTTTTTAAATGAATCTAAGAGATTAAAAAGCAATCATTTTGGCATATAAGAATGATTGTATATTTTTTCAAAAATACAATGTCACGAGTCAAGACTTTATATATAATTAATGAGATTATCGTAACTTCAAAAATAGTCTGAATTCTTTTTATTAATGCATGCATGATACTAAAATTTTAAATATATTAAATTATATAAATATCATAATATTAATTTTAGAAGTAAGTTTTATTTTAAAAATTTTAAATTCAAATTGCTTACCTGCTGGTTATATAATGTATATTTTACAAGGGACAATTATTTATGAAATTAACAAGACTTTATTACTAGCAAATAAACTCATAACTCTATAGCTATATGCAACTATTTAATGTTATTTATGTATGTATGTCTTTTCCTTTATTGTACGAAAATGCTTTCATTTATTATGTATATGTTTCGGGTTTATTAATATTTAAATGTAGTAAGAAAAGTATGAATTTAAATACAAATATAAAACACAATTTTTTGAACTTATATTTTTTATTTTTAAAATTAATTTAATTGTACAATTGCAGATTAGATCGGATCGAATCAGATCAGATCTCAAAAATATCCGTAAAAGATAAAAAATATTTTAAAACTTATTTTGATTAAAAAAATATCAATAAAATTTATTTTTTAATTATTTATTCTTAAAATATTATTAAACATACTTTTCTTAAATAATAAAAATAAAATAATACAACATATATGATAATTATTAGTTGAAACATAAAAAAATATTTATTTATTTATTTTTGTGGATCCGCAGATATGCGGATTCTTACATAAAATTCGCAATCCGATCTTATTAGTGTGCGGATCGAATCAATATCTGTAATTTGCGGATCGGATTCAGATAAAAATCGCGGATATAATTATTGAATTTGATTTATTATGTTTATATTATTTCTTTCATAAAAAATAACATGATATGATTATTTATCATTTTGATTTTATTTCAACTAAATACTATTTTACTTATTTTTTCTTAGAAATGTTTTTTTAATTTTATAATGTCATAAGTTCATTTAAAAAAAATAAAATGGCTAAATGTTATAAAGTATAAATTTTTTATTTAACAATGTCTTTCATATAAAATAATGAAAGATTATTATTTCTAGTTTTATTGGTGTCACTTGATCATGTGTGCATATATATAAAATCTTTGATTCAAATTCTTAAGAGCAAAAAAAGTATTTTTATACTTTTCTAGAGAAAAACCAACACATTATAAAGATCTTAATATTCCAAACATCTTTATATATATATATATATATATATATATATATATATATATATATTAGGTAGAAGTGTATTTGGATTCACGTGTATATATTAAATAATTGAAATCATAGGCTAGTTAATTTTATGTAGTTACTAATAAAAATATATATGATACTACTTAAAAATCATCTCAAAATAAAATTCGTTTTTAATTCATGAAAAAATTTTCATTATATTTTTTTTATCTTTTTGCTTTGAATATATGTATAAGAAATCAAATAATGTTAAATAGGATGTCATTTTTATAAAAAAAATTTGCATTTAATTTTTGGTTGCAATAAATAGGATGATAAAAAATAACTTTTATTATTATTATTATTATTATTATTATTATTATTATTATTATATAGTAGTGTCATATTTCTAATAGCATATAATAAACTATACTTGTTAATTAAACCGAAATATCGTAGCATTTGTTTTTTTATCTATATACATACACGTATAATTGATAGTCATTTTAAAATATAGAAATAATTATAAAAAAATATTAGTATATATTTTTTAGATTTATAATATATTTTTTAATATGACTAAAGATCACTAAATAATATTTATCAAAACTGAATATTGATTAATTTTTCAAATTATCAAATATTTTTTTATTTTTATACTAGTTGCATAATTATTTTTGTTTGGTTTTAATATATGAAAGGGTTACTAGAAAAGCGTGACTTTAAACTTAGTTTCAGCTTACTCTAGTACTCTACAACATATTATGGCTTGAAAAAGAAAAGGCTAAAAATTTGCAACGCAAATACAAGTTGCACAAACATGGAATTTTGAACCAATTCAAACTGGAGAAAGAAAAGACCGGTTGCATATGCTTGGTGAACTTTTCAAATTGCATGCTTACAATAGTTTTGTTAACTCAATCTGAACCATATAAATTATTTAATATAAATCTTAATGGCTAAAAGAATTGAAATACCAGTATGCCAGAAAAATACAATGATATACTTGAAAACCTTCCTATCTTATTAACCTATGTCCCCTTTAATTTTTCACCAATTAAAGCCAGTTAATGATGTGGGTCCACGTCCAAAATAAAAAAAAAAAATTATGCCAGTCCCTTTTCCTTCGTTCTCCCATTCAATGTACCAATTTTTCTTCTTAGAGCCGCGTGTACACAACGTTAATACCGATTACCGAAGAAAGAAGGATTTCAAAAAAAAAAAAAAACTGCCTAGATTTATTACATTTATATTATCGTAACAGTGTAAAGTTGTTCTTCTTCCTTCTTCCATTCTTAAATAAATACTCATTCTTAAAACTGTTTTATTAATAAAAACAAATTCAGTCATGCCTTTTTATTAATTATACTCCAATAAATTTCGGAATAAGTAATAAAAATGAAAGGATAAAGTAATGAAAGAGAGAATTATTATTACACTAGTTTAAAGGATAATTTTATTTTAATTTTTTGTAACTTATCCCGTTTTAATGATTTGATTATTAGTTTTTTTTTTTTACTAAAGATAAGAAAATTCGAACTTGCGACTTCTTAGATGAGTATGAAAAAATTATATCATTTGAGTTATAATTCATTGACAATAATTTTATTATTAGTTATTTATTTCAAATGTCTCATTTTTATTGAATTTGTTCGAATTGAGTTTAATTTATTTCTAAAAGCTCCGCCTTATTTTTCTAGATTTTCAACATTTTTCATGTAATGGACATGATTTTCACGTCCCAGGTATGCAGATTCTAATCCTAATTAACTTTTACCAATTGAATTCTATTGACTTGTTCATCAAAATCCTTACAAGAATCACTCCAATGGAAATCTCTAAAACCAACCGTTGAATTTAAATAAAGTTTACGTGCGTTATTTTAACCAAAATATTCACTCAAACTAGAACTAAAGCGTAAGCACACATACAAGACAGTTAAAATTTATCTTATTTAATATTTATTAATTATTGTAATAAAATTTACTATTTTTAATTAGTTCTTTTTTATTATCAAACATTTCAATATATATATATATATATATATATATATATATATATATATATATATATCCTTAAAGATTGTTTGTAAAGAATAGTTGAAATGAAAAAAAAAGTTGATAATTATTTTATATAAATACATATATACATATAAACAAATAAATCTGAATCATAAAGATTTTTTTATTTTAATTATGTCATTATCAAACACATATTAAGAAATACATCTTAAAGTTAACCTAGCTAGAAGCACGATGTGGAGTGAAAAGCAACTGATCACCATTCTCTCTTATTATTAAGTTGACGAAGACAAACGTTCGATGGTCCCAATAAGGAAAGGACGTGGGAATGAGAGAAAAAAAAAAGAAGCAACGCACGAATGGGTTTGGATCAAACCAAAACGACACACAAGGCAAGCCAATTAGCCAACAGACAAGTTATCCCATCTTTCCCACTTTCCTTAATCCTTCTACTAATTTAATTTTCTCCCTTGCTACTTTACTTAAAACAAACAAACAAAGCCTAGCAATGTCATGATCACTCATCAATTCATAATAAAATTGGTCTCAAAAGATTAAGGTTAAATTACACATTTAGTCTTTACATTTTTAATGAAATTATAAATTAATTCTTACATTTTAAAAGTTTGTAATTAAGTCCTTAAAGATAATTAAAATTTATAATTTAGTACCCGTCGTTCAAAAAGTATTTGATTTAATAGAATATTTTTAGTATATTCTCTATTTTAACAGAATATTCTATTAAATAAATACTTTTTGATCAGTCGGGACTAAATTACAAATTTTTATTATCTTTAGAGACTCAATTACAAACTTTTAAAGTGTAAAAATTAATTTATAATTTTACTGAAAATATAGAATCAATTGTGTAATTAACCAAAGATTAATTCAACTCCCTATTATTATCTACAACAACTACAAAAATACAAAAATTACTCTAACTCATTAAAATTTACGTGGACCAAAATAAATTACACAAGACTCAAGAGTAGTTTTTTTTTTTTTTTGAATAAAAATGATTAAGAATGGTACAATATTAAAGTGAATGAGTGATGTATACTTGTTTTGTTTGTGTGATTGGTCTATATCATATCGGTAGTAACAGTAAATGGGTGGGGACCAATTCATGGTACGAAACAAAAATCAATCCCTCCCGTGTGGGGTGGGACCAACAAAGGGTCTTGTCATGTCAATGGGACACCACACGTGTATGTGCACCTGATGTTCCATGTCTTTTTTGCCATATCTACTTGTCTAAAACAAAGAAAGTCTGAAAGTACATTTTCACTTTTCTTCCAATCATCTCTTACTAATACACTATACAACCCCCCCCCCCCCCCCCCCCCAAAAAAAACCAAAAAAAGAGACACAGTCACACCACCTAAAAACCATATATTTTCATATAAAAACTAAAAAGACATATTTATACTTATAATTTTTAAAAAAATTTTATCAATAAAATATACACAAAATAGTACAATAATATTTCTATAAATATATACTATTATATTACCATTTTACCTTTTTGAATATCGAACGTCATGTTAATCTAAAATTTGGATTATTCATGTAGGGACGAAGTTAAAATAATTTTTGGATTACAAAAATTAATCTTGTAATAGAAAAAGAATAAAATAAAACTTTTAAGAAAAGCTAAAATAAAATTTATATACAATTTATAAAAAAAATTGAAATTTAAAAGGGACCGTTGCCTCCCTTTTAAACTAGGGCAATTTACCAAATTAAAATGATTGGATGAAAGGTTTACCAAATTACAACATTTGGAATTTGGTTACCATTTTGCGTTGAATCCATTTATATAGAAACCGTGGGAGCCAACCACGGATTCCAAATGCACATAAACCGTGGGAGGTAGGGAGGTTTTATGATCAAATCTTGTTGTATGTAAACCGTGGTAGGCAGCCACGGTTTACGTTAAGAGAATCTGAAGCATAAACCGTGGTAGGCAGCCACGGTTTATGAGTAAATGGTTTCAAACATAAACCCTTAGAGGCAGCCACGGTTTATGAGTGAGTAGTATAAATAGCAAAGCCGTGGCTGGTGAGGGCGGATCATTTGTGAGTTTTGTGAGTGAGGGGAAGGTTGGTGGGTGAGAGAGGAAAAAAAAAATTTTTTTGTTAAGTTGCTGGTTTGAGAAGTTGAACCGGTTTATGGGAGAACCGATGGAGGAAGAAGACCGGCTGTACCGGTTAAACCGCGTTGCGCATGTGGCTGGATTTATCGACCAAGAGGTTGGTTAAACCGGCTTTTTATTATTATTTTTTGTTTAATGTTCTTATCATTAATGGTAAATGTTAAATTAATATTTTAACAGTTATAATAGAATTTTTTGCTGTTATCATGATAGTGAGTATTTTATATTTATTGAATTTGTAATTTATATTGTTGGCAGAAATAATTTTTTAGGTTTACGTGTTAGTAATATTGTTAGTGTTATTTTCTCTATTGTTGTTATGCTTAGGGTTTTTTATTCATATTACTGTAAATTGTTGCTGTTGTTGTCTGTTGAGAGTTCGCTATCTTTATTTTTACAGCCTGCTAGGGTTATTAGTGGTGTGAGAAGACAACAGAATATGCCTTTACACGAGCGTATCATACCGTATCTAGAGACGGCGGGCTTATATCACTTGGCTAGGCTGAACAGTCAGTGGTTCTGGGTTGATGAGCCTCTACTTAGCGCATTCATTGAGAGGTGGCGTCCTGAGACCCACACATTCCACATGCCCTTTGGGGAGTGTACGGTCACCTTGGAGGACGTGGCCTATCAGCTGGGTTTACCGATTGATGGTGAGCCTGTGAGTGGGTGCCTTAGTGAGTTTGAGAATTTCATGGAAGATGGAAGACCGGCATGGGTGTGGTTCCGTGAGCTGTTTGGGGAGTTACCTCCGCAGAATAAAGTGAAGCAGATGACAGTGTGCTACACATGGTTCCATGAGCGGTTTCGGGTTTTGCCAGCAGATGCTACTGAGGACATCGTGCGTATATACGCGAGGGCCTATATTATGATGCTGTTGTCATCTCAGCTGTTTGCGGACAAGAACGCCAACCGTGTCCACCTTCGCTGGTTGCCATATGTGGCGTCGTTGGATGACTTGGGTAGATATAGCTGGGGCTCGGCCGCACTGGCGTGGTTGTACAGATGTCTTTGTCGTGGAACAAACAAAAATGTTGTCAACTTGGCTGGGCCACTTCAGCTTCTACAGTCTTGGATCTTCTGGAGATTTCCTTGTCTGAGGCCAAGTGATTTCAACAGATTCGGGTTTCCACTTGCATCCAGGTAAAGAAATATGATGCTAGAGTTTGAAATTGTTCATTTACATGTCCCATTAGATGTTATGACATTCTTTTATTTGAACTTGTAGATGGGCTCAGTATCTACCGAGGAACGATGCAGTAGATCAGCGAGTGGTGGCTGCACGCCTCTCTTTGGATAGATTGCGTGTGCATGATGTGAGTAATTTACTTGTAGTTCATTCAGTTATGTTTTGCCTGTTATAGAATTTGTTTTACGTAAAGTTTCATTACGTGATGTAGATCGTGTGGGAGCCCTATTCCACTCCGGATGTCGCAGCTATTGTTCATCCAGAGATACTACTAGACCAGCACCGCAGGCTATGGACGGCAGTTACGAGTCTCATTTATTTTGCTGCGATTGAGTGGCACCAGGTGGATAGGGTTATGCCTCAGTTCGGCGGGGTTCAGCATCTCCCTCGTTTGGCTCTTAACATAGACTGGCTTCATGCGAAGGACGGCAGGGGTGGAGATAGGTGGTTCCCCTCATATTATCGGGAGTGGCATGAGCATTGGCAGGATCGGCATGCCTCAGTTTTACCCGTTGACCGAGTTGCTGATCCTGGGCCATCAGCTGAGTACCTGGACTGGTGGTGTCGTGTGGCGCACCGATTTCTATCCCCAGATGTTGCATTTCAGGATCCCAGGCCTATTGTGTTGACTGAGGAGGCTCGCCATAGAGGGTCATCGCAGGCACCTCCTATGGTGCAGGTTGTCGACAGACCGGACAACCGCCGCGTGGACAGGCGTAGGCGTATCGGCACACGGACGACGGATCGAGAGTGGCGATGGCTGGCCGACCAGTTAGATGAGGGTCAGGGTGTTGGTGGTCAGGGAGGTGATGTTGATCATCGTGTTCCGAGACGTAGGGCCAGACGACATGGTCAGCGGGATGGTGGTGGACGTGCCCGTGGTAGAGGACCATCTGGAGAGTATCACATTGGTCAGGATGCTGTTGGTGAGGACATTGGTGGTGTGGGCACAGGGATGGATCAGGGTACGTACGAGGTGGGGGGTTCTTCTCAGATGTTTGAGGTGGGGGGTTCTTCTCAGATGTTCGCCGACTATACTACGGCGGCCGTCGGTATGGACATTGATGATCCTGTGAGTCAGTCAGAGTTCTTCAGAGATATAGCAGACATCTTGGGAGAGGATGATGGCACTCATTATAGGCCACAGATGGATGAGGTACATTCACAGTTTGCCGAGCACCAGCCACATGTTCAGGATGTACAGCCAGGTTTGCCGGTTGACCTGAACGAGCCTGCGCCTTCACCATTGGACCCATGGTTCGCGTTGGGAGGTACCCCAGCTTCGGCTTTCAGCGTAGTTCCGCCACAGGCACAGGTGCCACAGGTGGATGAGAGACCACGGAGGGCTCGTCGTGTTCCTTTATGTGGCACTGGAGGTCACCTTATTGGTCAGTTGCAGGATGACGACAGTGACACGATCGAGGACTCTGATTAGTTAGCTATGTATTTCCCTTTTGTCTATGTCCTTTCTTTCGTTATGTACTTGGATTAATGTTTAAACATTTGTTATGCTTTCTGGTGTTGTATCTTAAATTGATGTATCCTGGTATTAAGTATGATTAATGATCTAGTCGTTTCTATTTTATTTGTCCAAACAAATACAACGACATTAACACTAAATTAGGCTTTCTTAATATACCAAGTCAAGAAACAAATATTCTTACAGGACGATACATAAACATATGACTAACAACAATGCTACTTATAAGACTGAAATTAAACATACATTGATAACCCAGCATGAACCTAAATAATACAACCTAATGATCCCCGCCAGCAGTATCTCTTCGCTGGCCACAGTTCCTCCGCGTGTGACCTGGCTGTCGACAGAGCCCACAGCGCTTGGGCTGGTTCTCAGCAGATCGATCCATGGGACCACGGATCCTAGTTGCCTTCGGCCGACCTTCCCTGGCTCGCCTCATGTTAGGATCAGGAATGATAGTAGGCCCGGCATATGGTGGCCATAGCCCTTCTGGTATGGGCGGAACAAACCCGTTACTGTAAACTTTGAACACCTCACTCATACGATACACCTCATGCACATATGCTGCCCAATTAAGCCGGGAGTGGGCGCAACAAGCAATGGCGTGACAGCATGGATAATGGAGGGCCTGAAAGTACCCACAATCACATGTGTGATCCTTCAGCGAGACCCTGTAGCTACCCAAGGAGAAGTTTCCAGTCGGTGTAGTCTCAGCAACCGTGTACTCCGACTGGTGCCTGTCGTACAACGTGACGGTGAAGCACCTTGACTCCCTTATGTTCCTTTCAATACCCTTGACCAATGCCTGACAAAACTCTTGTCCAGCTCCAAGTTGCGCCTCTGCTGTTTGTCCCCGGATAACGAATAGCTCAGCAAGCCTTCCGTATGTGGACTTAACCAACGACGTGACCGGGAGGTTTCGAGTTCCCTTCAAGACGGAGTTCACACATTCACTGATGTTTGTTGTCATGTGCCCGAACCGTCTACCGCTATCCTGGTGTTGCGTCCACTTCTCATACTCCATCCGGTTCGCCCAATCACACATTGCCGGATTCTCTGTACGCATGATGTCGAACCAGTAATAGAACTCCGCCTCAGTTTTTGCGTACGCAGCATTAACCAGCATTCTTCTCGCATCTTTACCTTTGAAAGAAAGGCTGAAATTTGCTGCCACATGGCGGATACAGTACGCCCGATAAGCACGGGGGGGCAGCCAACCATTCACGGGATCCTCTAGTGCAGACTTGATACCGTTATGCCTATCCGAGATAACAAGGATACCCTCCTGTGGAGTCACGTGCCTTCTCAAGTTGGACAAGAAAAATGCCCATGACTCGGCATTTTCTCCTTCCACAAGGGCGAATGCTATGGGGAGGATGTTTGAGTTCCCATCCTGTGCAATCGCCAGCAGTAAGGTGCCTCCATATTTGCCGTACAAGTGGGTACCATCAATACTCACAAGCGGCTTGCAATGTTGGAAGGCCTCAACGCAAGGTGGAAATGTCCAGAACAGACGGTGAAAGTACACTGTTGACTCATCAATCTGGTCCCCAACTATAACAGGAGACGTCTGCAACACAGTAACTGTCCCGGGCATCGTCAACTCCACGCCTAGCATCCAACGTGGCAATTCGGCATAAGACTCTTCCCAGTCTCCATATATTTGTGCAACTGCCTTCTGTTTTGCTTTCCAAACCTTCCGGTAACTGGGCTTGAAGCCGTAATCAGCTTCAGTCGCTTGTTGCAAGACCTTGATCGGTACTGCAGCATCCGCACTAACCAACGGAAAAATCCTCGCACAGATAACGTGGTAATCAAGCTGACGGTGATCACTGGAAACAGATGTTGCTAAGCAAGTGTGCGGACCGTTGTACCTCCTAACCTCCCAAGTTCCCTTCCGTGCACGGAGCGAAATCCGAATCATCCAACTACAACTTTTGCCGAAATCCTTGCACCTTCCATGATACTTCAAATGGTCCGATTCCATCACTCGGTACTCAACACCTCGACGGATGCTATAGTCCTTCACACTAAGAACAGCTTCTTCTTTACTCTGGAACGATTGCCCAATCTGAAATTCGGTTGACGAACCACCTACTGTAGCAACTCCGGCCGTATGTTCACCCAGAGCCTCCAAGTTTAACGTCGAGAAGTGTGGAGGGTAATGCTGTGTGCCGGAACTTGAAGGACCTTGTTGTGCTTGTGGATTGGCACCGGTGTCATCGTCGCTGTCCCCAAATATATTTACAGGCTCCTCATCAGAGTCATCGTCCCGCATTGCATTCTCTACTCGATCAGGTACCCCGAATTCTTGATGTTCATCATCTGTGGCACGACCTGATTCCCCCAGAAATGCCTGTTGCAGTACCCCTTCATTAGGGGAGCGTGCAGTTGGAACTGCAACCGCTGGTACCAGATCAGCCGCAAAAGAAGGAGAGGCAACCTGCGGAACAGAAAACCGGTTTGCTGGCGCCGAGCAAGACGCACCGCCAGCGGCAGTCGAGCTATGAACAGGAGCCGATGCCCCAGAACTATCCAGAGTTACCTCCAACTTCGCATACAACTCGTGTATTCTGACCTCAGGAAAACTCCTCACGTAATGAAATAGAACCCTAATATCTTCGTCAGCCCCTAACACGAATGTATCATACATCACACCGCTAGAAACTACAGCAATGGGAATCCTGTAGAAGATCTTCTTCACAACCTTGCTCCCAAAAACTCCAAGCTTCTGCAAGATGGTGCTCTTCAAATCTGACAAACTGTTTGACGAACTAACAAATACACTCAACGGTTCTCTATCAGTGAACTTCACACCATATTTTTTGCTTTTTTTAATTTTTCCAGAGCAGTGCACTAACACAAGAACACTCTCTCCCTCACTTGACATTGTGATAATGATCTCCTCAGCAACTACATTCTCACTCGAATATATATAGATTTTCATTATACATAAACCGTGGTAGGTTACAGGGTTTTATGATCATTTGAATGCCCTTCATAAACCGTGGTTGCCAGCCACGGTTTATGCTTTTTCTTCTTCATAAACCGTGGCTACCACCAGCGGTTTCTGCTTTTCATTCATAAAGTGTAAACCGTGGCTGCCTACCACGGTTTACGTTGTGCATTTCTAACTCATAAAACCCTGCTGCCTCCCACGGTTTATGTGCATTTGGAATCCGTAGTTGGCTCCCACGGTTTCTATATAAATGGATTCAACGCAAAATGGTAACCAAATTCCAAATGTTGTAATTTGGTAAAGCTTTCATCCAATCATTTTATTTTGGAAAATTGCCCTTTATTATATATAGCTCCATCCCTGTATTAATGTAAATAAATCATTTTAAAATAATATTATGTAATTGTCCTAAATCCTCTTTTTTTAAATATTTATCTTTTATATATATAAATTGTGACAGCATAGAGTAAGTAAGTATTTACACGCAAATCATGCCACTAAACATAATTTAGTAGTGTAAGTTTGAAGTGTTAAATCTGTGCACCCTACAACAATTTAGTAGTATATTGAGTTTGAATAAAAAATCTTTACTTCTACAATGACTTGGCAGGATAGATGCAAGTATGCAACAAAGCATTACTGGGCATCCTACACAATGATTTAATGTGCGGTATGGTGACAATTAAGAGTGAATTATTAATTCGACTTTTGTTTTTTGTTTTTTTTTTTTTAAATAACAATGTGATTTATTATAATAAAAAATAGTCTACTTCAATCTTTGTCTTTTATTTTTTACATTTTATAGTTTTTTATCTATTTTTTTTATCAAGTCTAAATAGAAAATGTTGATTTATCACGTTAGTAACTAACCTGTCATGTATGTTATAAAATTCTGTAAATAAATAAATAATTAATTAAAAATTAATTATGAGTCAAAAAAATTAAAAAATTTAAATTTTATAATTTGAAAAAGTAAAAATTATCTAAAATACGAGTTAAAATATTAATTTTAAAAAATTAAGCCAACGAACCAAACCAATTAAACTAATTTTATATTGGACCAAGTCCATCCCATTTAATCTCCAACCATGAGCATTCAGCTCATTAAACAAAGAGAAGAGAGAGGGCATTGTAAAATTGAGGGAGAAGAACCATAAAACCCTAATCCTTTTTTTACTTTAATCTTTTTTCGATTCAGTGATTGAAGTTTGAAAAAATTTTTTAGAAGGGTCAAAAATCTTAATAAAAATTTATATAATAATATTTATATTAAAATAAAATTTATAAATATAATTATTTTATTTTTAAATTTATTATTAATATGTAGAATTACATATGGTTAAAATTAACCAAAAAATTAATTTTAATTTTGATTAGTAAAAAATTTTGTTTAAGTTAATAAGGCAAATTGATTGTAAATAAAAAATTAATTTTAAAAAAGAATAAGTTTTTACATGAAAAAAAATAGTTTTTACACATGAAAACTTATTTTTATTTAGAAAATCAATTTTTTATTTAAAATCTGAGTTTTTTTTCAAAAAATTGATTTTTTTAAAAATTATATAAAATCAATTACAACTTATAAATTATTTTTTAACATTTTAAAAGATCAATTTTACCTTTGATAATATTTATCTTTCAAAAATATCAAAATTAATTTTTTTGTTATTATTTTTATTACAAATCAAATAATATAATACTAAAAAATAAAATCTTAAATTTTTAATAAAATAAAAAATTATAATACTATAATGACATTAAATTTGTAAAGTTGATTTAAAAATAAAATAATAACTTTTATTAATAACTAATAATACTATTAGTTATATTATAATTTTTATTATTCTAAAAATAAAATAATACATGAAAATATATGAGAAGTCAAATATAATTTAGTGTTAATTCTATAATAATATTTAATTTGTAACATTGATTTAAAGATTTGTCACTTGTTGTTGATTTAAAGATATGTCATTAGACACCAAAAATATAAAGATATGTCATTTGTTATTATAAATCCTGCTAAAATTAGTAAATAATTAGCCAATAAATCGAATTTTAACTAGAAAAATTAAAAATATAAATCTAATATTAAAATAGGATAGAGCTCTTCAAACGAGAATTTTGACACCAATCTCAAATAATTTAGCTCAAAATTGGACCGGACGGGTCGAACCGATTGAATCGGACCCAAAATAGGTCCAAAGCCCAACTGAACCCAACCCATTAAAGAAGACACAGCTTCTTATTTCCCTTCTTCTTCATCATTTACGCTGGGAAACATTTCATGGAGGGAGAAGAACAAAAGCAAAACCTAACCATCATTCATATACTCAAACCACTATAACTTCTTCGTCCGAGCTCCGATTGCCACACCGTTTGCGGCTATGCGTCTAGCGCGTTGTGCTCTACAATTTCATCAGAATAATTTTTTTGGTAAGTTACTTTAGCATTCCAGCCTCTCCTTCCCCTTAATTTTTGAAAATTATGTGTGCCCAAGTTGAGAATTTGTTAATTTTTATTCTCTAAGTTCAAATTAGCTTGTGGAGCTTGTTGGTTTTGGCTCTCTTGGTCCGGTGCACGGTGAAGTTTCTTGCCTTAGCCAAATTCTTGATTTTGAGTATATGAAATCTGAATTTTGAATCATATATATGCATAATAGGTGTGAACTAGGTGTATGTATACAAGTTTTGGGATTGAATTATGGATATTTGGAGGCTTGGTGAAGGATTGGTGCTAAAGACTTGGTGGTTTTTGTGAGTTGTGGGGCTGTGTGTATGGCTTAAGTGTTGCCTTGGACCAACGCGAAAATCGGCCAAGGTATGGTTGAAAACTTAGGCTAGACGATCCTAGGATAAGTTGAAATGTGTAATTATGTTGATGTTTAGTAACTTTGATGGATTTATTAAATGATATTAAGAATGAATAGTGATTGATGATTTTGTTGAAAGTGTGGTGTTGGTGTTTAATGATGAATTTAATTAAGTTTGATGGAAGTTGATTTAGTGTATTTGAGATAAATTAGCAATTCTTGATGTAAATGTTGAGCTATTCATGAGAGTGATATGGAGTATTTATTGTTGGTAATTGTTGAATAAAGGGGTTAAGTGTATATGTTGGTATGTGTCACAAGGAAACTATGTGTATGCATGAGTATATTTGCCATTGATTTAGGTTAAGAAATTGTGAAGATGTATGTGTATATGTAGGGAGTTATTGAATGATTGAGAATATTTGGTGTGGTGTGTTGTAAAATGAATGGAAGGTATGGAGTTGAGTATTGGTAAGCTTTGGTTGTGAAATATTCTGGTATGGAATGAGATTTTGGTAAAAATAGGGGTTTAGTAAATTTTGGAAGAAACTGATTTTTAATGAACTTCGGTAGTCCATAACTTGAATCTCAAATTTTGGATGAAAATGAGATTTGTTTCAAATTAAAGAAGATTTTATAAGCTTGAGAACAATATAAATTTTGCGGAAAACCGAAGTCTGTAGAGGAAGTTATGGACACCGGAAATCTGGTGCAAAAAACTGAAAATTTTTAAAATGCAGCAAAGCCATAGTTTCTGGTGTGTGCCTATGCACACTGATATGCGCACGAACCCAACAGTAGCAACAACTTCACTTGTGCGTACGCACGCCTTTGTGCGCATGCACACCTAGTGTTTTACAGAAAATGTGCGTACGCATGCCATGGTTCACATGCACGCACCAGGATATGCTTTCTGCTGGTTGCGCTCGCATAGGTGAGGCGCACACACACCAAGTAGTTTCTGGTTAGGGTGCACACGCATGCACTCGTGCGCACGCACACACTCTGCTTTTCACAAATTGTGCACGTCCGCACACACTCTGTTTTTTCAGCACTTGTATTTTTATGATTCAAACATGGTTTCAAACCTCTAAACCTCTATTTTTATCCTTTTAACCCTAGATCTTACTAGTAAGCTTAGTAATTAGTTGAAGTCAGGAAATTGAGGTAACTTGGGGATGAAAAAAAAGGGTAAATGTGACGAATTGTAAGAGAATGATGTGAAAGCTAAATGAGTACATGTTGCTATGGCTAAGATGAATGATTATATGATGAATGAGAATGGTTTGAATATTATGCGGCCTAAGAATTTAATGATATCTGAGAAACGAGTTTTGCTGGGTAACAGAACCGTGGCTTGCCACCACGTGTTCCAGGTTGAAACCCGATACTCTGTTGACCCTACGTCGTAGGGTGACCGGACACGTATAAATTCCTGGGAATGGATATCCCCATTGAGTAAGATATAAATGAATGAATGATTGTATAAATGATGAATGAATGAGAAATCTATGCATAGACTCATGGAGATGCACGACGAGGGATAGTCTAATATTTTTGGACTTGTCGAATTGGCTGGATAACCGACAGATGAGCCTCATCAGCCATAGGACAGGCATACATCATGTGCATTCTGTTTGTTTTGTCTACTATGCATTACTTGGGATTGCCTAACTGAATATATATCGTGCTAACTGCTATATTTGCTACTTTTGCACTACCTATTTCCTACTTGTGCGTGAAATTGTTTGGTTGTTTGTCTCTGCTAAAGCAATGGTGATTAAGGAGTGGAGGAAGGGTGGACCGGTTTAGTGCTAATGTTAGATTTAAAGTAAGTAAGTTTAGAATTCTTTAGGTCACCTACCCCTTTTATGGCTTCTGCTTAGAGTTTAAGTTTTATAACTGCATGATAGTGTTCTAGGATTGCCTCTGCATTCGCAGGACCTTATATATTATATGCGTGGCACCTTTACCATGCTAAGAACCCCCGGTTCTCATCCCATACTGTGTTATTATTTTCAGATGCAGGTCGAGAGGCTCCTCGCTAGGCGTCTGGATCCCCAAAGTGGAGTAGTCCATGGGTTCTTTTGATTATCAGTTTATGTATATATGTACTTAGCTTTCTCTCCAAGAAACTTGATTATTTTGTCCCTCATAGAGGTTAAAGGAGAGTTAGGATCTTATTTCTGTATTTTGGGTATTTTGGGATACTTGTATATGTATGTAAATATTCTCCGGCTAGCCTTGCCTTTGCAGGCTGAGTCAGGAGCTAGTTATGTTGTATTATTGGCTCTCTACTCGCTCTTTTGCTTATTCATATCTATAACTTTTAGGTTCTTAGCACGCAAGTAATTTCGTTTCCTGAGCGTTGCGCTTTTTGTTTTGCCATTTTGCTTTACCCGTTTTTCAAGACTCCTAGTATATTGTATTTTTCTGCTATTATACGTAAGTATTTACTGATTAGAGGTCCGTAACACCACACTACCTCTGTTCTACGACTTAAGCATAAAGTTCTGTATAGTAGGGTGTTACAGTTATGGTCAAATAGGATAGGATAAAAATTTGAAAGAACGGTGAAGATGGGCATCAAACACAGATACATAGGTTAAAAGCATATCAATTTAATCAAATGAGCTAACTTTGTTTTCTTTAAAGTAGAACTACTAATATTTTTTAAAAAGCTTTGGGGCCATGGCCCCCCATTGCCTAAACAAAACTCCGCTAGTGCTTCGACCAGAACTTTCAATCCGGAGCTCCGATCACTGTACCGTTTGCGACCACGCGTCCGCCTCGCCGAGTTCTTCAAATCCATCTGAATAAAGTAGTAAGAAATTCGAATTTCTCACCCATTTCTTCACTCTCTTCAATTTTTTCATTTTAGTTCTTGGGTATTGAGAATTTTCAGCTTTTTGATACTTTAAGTTTGATCTAGCTTTGAAAAATTGTCAGGTTTTACCCTAATTATCCGTGGGTGAGGTAAGGAACTCTTATCCCCTTTAAATTCTCCAATTTTATGAAGTTTAGGTATTGAAATTGTTGTTATGTATGAAATTGTTTGGAATTAGATTGAATTCATGTGAATTAAGTCAAATTAGTGAAGCAGAGTGCTTGAATTGGAACTCTGGAGGCTGAAAATTTGTATGATTTGGCTCGAAAGCTTGTGAAGAAAAGGGTTTTTTTGTGTTTGAGCTTGAGTGAAAATTGACCATGGTATGATTTTAGTTTTCTGTAGTTAATATATAATGTTGCGTGAAAACTTAGGCTAGTTGCCATAAGATAGACTTGAATGCTCTGAATTGTTGGATTTGGTAGATTAAATATGTTTAAATGTGATGTTGATAATGATTGATAAAAATGGTAGAATTATGTGTGAAAATAGTTTGAATGAATTGATGAATTTAGGTGTTGGAATGATTGTGAAGTGAATAAAGAGTATGTGATAGTTTGTAGGAGTAATTGATATTGATTTAAGTGTGGTTTGGTTGGTTTTGGATTGAGAATTTTGGAAAATTTGAGGATTTGAACTTTTGGTAAAAACTGAATTTTTGACCAACTTCAGTGGGTTATAACTTGACTTCCGGACCCCCAAATCTTGTGAAACTTCTTTTGAATAAAAATTGGGTTCGTGAAGTTTGTAACATTTCAATAAACGGACTGAAAATAATTTTTAACAAAAATGTTATGCGCATTGGAAGTTTGGTGTGAGAAATTGATTTTTCTGAACTTAACAGCTTTTTGGCAAAATTGATATGTTTGCGTACGCGACAGCGTCACATGAGCAAGTATTGGGCTTTGCCTACACACTCGCGTATGCAGAAGCTGGTTGTGTACGCGACATTGTCACTTTTAGAATTGTAAACCCCGAGTAATTAGTGAATAATTAGCCAATAAATTAATTATTAATTCAAAAAAATTAGAAAATTTAATTTTATAGTTTAATGAGGTAGAATTAATTAAAACATAAATTTTGATACTAATTCTAAAGATTTTGGCCTAAAAATAGGCCTACGGACTAAATCGAGCGAACCGGGCCCAAGCAGACCCAAGCCGACTGACTTAACCCACATATAAGTTGAATGTTCAGCCTTCTTTCTCCCGTCATTCCCAAATTCCACGAAGAAGAAGCATGGAGAGTAAAACATAATCCCCTTTTCACCTCAAATTTCTTTTGCTCATAACTTTCAATCCAGAGCTCCGATTGACGAGCCGTCAGCTGCCACGCATTTGTCTCAGAATTCTCTACAAAATTCATCCAATAATTTGTAAGAAAATTCTGATTTCGTTCCCAGATCTCCCCTTTTTAATTTCGTGATTTGAGTTTTGGAATTTTATACTTTGTGATTTTGATAGTTTAGGGGTACTCTAGCGGTAGGTAATCACTGAGTTTTGCCCATGTCACCCGTGGGTAAGGTGAAAAACTCATATCTCTTGTGAATACTTTGATTTTTGTGATGTTTTGGTATTGATTTGTGGTAATGAATGGAATTGTATATATTAGATTAAAATTATGTTAAATTGGAGTTAAATTGGTGGATATTGGAAGCTTAGAATTGAATCCTGGGAGCTGAAAATTCACTTGGGGAGGAGTTGGAACTTTGGAGTTTGAGAAACGGTGGATAATTGAGGTGTTTCAGGTTTAGAGAGGAATCGGCCAAAGTATGGTTTCGGTTTCCCGCAACTAAAATGTAATGTGTCGTGAAAACTTAGGTTAACTGACCGTAAGGCAGGATTGATGATTGGATTTGGTGGACATGTATGAGGGTTGAAAATGTTGAAATTGTGGTTAAGTCTTTGATGTTATGATATGTGATACTGTGTGTGAATATTAGCAATGGAAATGTTGATGTTGTTTATGATGTTGGCATGAAGTTATTTGAGAATTTGGATTACTTATTAAAATGGTAATATAATGGTAAGTTGGTGCGTACGAGGAATTTGTGGAATGAACAGGGAAGATTGAAATATGAATGGGAAGGGTTTGTTGCTGTGTTGGTAAGCTTTGGTTTTGATTTTAAAAGGTCTGATATTTATTACTTTGAAAGTTGAGTTTTGGAAGTTTTGAGAAAAATCTTGATTTTTAGCCAATTTCGGTGGAGCATAATTTGATCTCCGGACCTCTAAATTTTATTAAACTTGTTTTGAAAGAAAATTTGGTTCGAGAGTGGTACACCGTTCAAAGAATAGAGAAAAAATATTTT
Organism: Arachis stenosperma; assembly: GCF_014773155.1. Taxonomy (NCBI): domain Eukaryota; kingdom Viridiplantae; phylum Streptophyta; class Magnoliopsida; order Fabales; family Fabaceae; genus Arachis; species Arachis stenosperma. The sequence continues at coordinate 126,054,843 of NC_080385.1, read as the reverse complement.
AAAATGAGAAAGTTATGCGTGATCAAAGATTGGTGTGCAAAACAGAAATTCTGCTAAGCATGCGTACACGAGTAGCACACGCGACGCGAGCAGCCCATTCGGGTTGGAACACTCGTGTACGCGAGCAAGGGGTCGCATATATATATATATATATATATGGTAGATAAGTATGCATAAACAAGTATGATGCATGTCTGTCCTATGCAGGTCATGAGCTCACATGACAGTTTACACCCTACAATCCGATATTACCTAAGAACCAGTCTTAGATATGGTTTTCCAGAGGTTTAGTTGCATATAAGCCCTATGGTCGAAGTCATTCAATTGACTTGAAATTGTATTAAGCCCTACATTATAGCCGTGTAGTTGACTTTAAATTAGATCAAGCCCTTCAACATAGCCGTTTAGTTGACTTTAAATTGTACCAAGGTACTTACATCTGGAAAACAATTTTCAACTTGTGGGCATCCCTACTATATATTCAAACACTGCGCAAGTAAAACGAAATCTTCGATCTTACAGACACTCAATTACTCGTTTAACATTCTTAATTATTTGACTTCTTATTAATCTCCTTTTATTCATCCCTTTGTTTTTGCTACTTCAGCTTTTTGTCCTTATAACCGAAGTCATTCAATTAACTTTAATTTTCTCTGGTTTAAGCCCTATGACCAAGGCCATTCAATTGATTGTTCATCCTCTTCTTTTACCCTTCCCCTTATCCTTTCATTAATCTTTTTCTTAACTTTTTCTTTACTTTGTTCTTAATCCTTTCCTCAACTCTTACCTTACTTTCTTACCCACTTTCAGTTGCCCTTTTTCCTTTTTCAATAATCAATTATTCAGTTTTCTTTTCTCTCGTATTAATGTTTTCTTAATGCTCTCAATTTTTCTTTAATTCTATATCTAATTATAGACCTCTTTTCAAACCTCTCACTAGATATTTTATGAAAGAATCCCTAAATTCTAAACATTAAATGGTCTTTTTACATCTTTTATTTTGATTACCATCATATTCCTTAAACTTTTACGTTGCTTTTCTTTATGTCTTCATCTTTTACTTTAATTATTTTTATATTCTTTAACTTTTAAATATTAACCTTTAACTTTAAGAATTTAATTATTTGTACCCTAATCCCTAGGTTTTGATTAATTATATTTTAACTTTTAACTAACTACATTATCATCTTTATATTTTTCACTAAATTATATTTTTTTGGTTATTTATGGAACTCTGTTATATTACTTGGCGCCTAGCACCCAAGCCAACACTTAGTATCTTCGAAGCGTAAAATTTTATCAAAGAACATAGGCCCCTGGTGCCCGGTGCCTACAGTTTAATTAACAGGGTTTCTAGCGCCTTCGAACATATATATGATTGGTGATGTGAAATTTTCCAAAATCACAACTCGACAAGTTCACCAAATCATATCAAGTAATACCACGTGAGTGGGTTATCATTTTTACGAGGATTAACGAACTGAGCAAGCAATAGTTAACTGATTATTCTAACTAGATAATTGAATATTCGGGTTTAGAGATCTTCAGTATCAAAACAGAAAATTAAATGAAAATAGTTTGTAAATGGTCGAGAAAAGTAATGTGAGTAAAAACGTTAAGGTCTTAGAGATGTTAAGACTTCAGAAAGAATAATTTTCACTATCTATCTTGATCATGCAAAAATGTATCTTAAGATGAATCTTAATTAACCAAATCTCAATCCCTTGATAATTCAATTTTTCCTAACTTAACAAAAGATCAATTCCTTGATCAATTGATTATGATAAGAGGTGAAGCACACATACTAATTCAAAAACCACATAATTATTAAGACTTAAGCCTAGTTGATTTGATGTCGCTTATCAAGCCAGTCTCAAAACTCAAAAAATCATGAGAAGAAGTTTTCAAGCTTAATTCTAACAAATAACTTTTTAAAGATGAATATAAAATTCAATTTAAATTTAAACTATCTTTCAGTATATTCAAATCCTTGTGATGAAGAACAAAAACTTACTTCTTAAGAAAACATCATTGCATAAACCAAGAATAGAAAAGCAATAACATTAATCCATAGTAGACTCATTATGCATAACAGAAAACAAGGATTCAGAATTATGCAGAATAAGCTAAGTGTCACCCTTTTTTTTTAGTTCTCTACATTTTTTTATACCCTAACTTAAACAGAACCTAATATTCAAAATTAATTAAAACAAAATTAAATCATATCTTCCTAATTAATCTTTTCTGTTATATCGAATTTTTCGTTCTGCATTTCAAGTTTTTATTGAAATTTGTTTCTATTTCTTTTTCAAATTCTGATTAGTTAGATTTTAGATTCATTAATCTAAATTCTGTTTAGTTAATTAGTTTAGTTAGATTAATTTTCTGTTTAGTAAGTTTAGATGGTTAGGATAGTCTAGTTTAGTTTAATAGGTTCTGAATAGTTGCTAAAATTGTTTGAAATTATTCTGAATTTATTGATTGAATTAATACAATTTACTACTGAATTCATTTGAATTTGTTTAATTGATTTTATACTAAATTAACGGAGGAATTGTTGCTGGCATAGTTTGAATATTGTTGGATTGTGTAGAGATTTCCTGTTTTATTGCTGTTTTGTTGAATTTGTTACTGGAGTTGTTAAGATTGTTTGATCTTGTTAATCTACTGTGTTATAGCCGATTTTGTGGAAATATGATTGCTGAATTAATTAAATTATGATTGAGTATTGCTGTTTTGCGTTGTGTGCTGCTAGTGATACTTCATCATGTTATTATATGCTTTCTCGAATTAGCATTTCAAATTGTTTGGATTGATTGAACTTGTTATGATGAATTTCTGATCAATGCTGTTGATTTTTGGTGTCATTGATGTTGAATTTTGTGAATTGGTGTTGCAAAGTTTATTTATTAATGCTATTTTGTGTTTATAACTTTGCATACCATATGTTTGTAAATATGACTCACAAAACTTTTTATTGAAAGCATTGGCTTTTGAACATGCTATGCACACCTCATTTGAACATTGTTCTTGTTTGCTTCATTCACCAATTGCTTATGAATACGTCTTTATGTATGTTTTGGATTTTAAATTGCATGTTGTAATTACTATATAATTAGAATTAATTATTCTTGTTTGGCATTTGATTGAGAATGACACTTTTGTGTACTGCGTGTTGTTTGTTTGTAATCTTGTCTTATTTCCTTTGTTTCTATAGTTGATATATTCTTCCTCTATTCTTTCTCAGGATAAGTGATAACCAAAAAAGAGGAAGAAAAAAGTGGAAGCAAGGAGTCAGAAAAATGGAGCACTGTAACAAGTGGCACCATGAGCCCCTGAAGAGATTAGCCAGTTGTAGTAACCCACCTCTTGAGAGGCCCGATACCATTGAGACAAGATCAGAGCAGAGTGAAGAAGAGAACTAGGGATGGACTTGGATGCGAACTAGTCACAGCAGCTTGAGAATCCACCAGCTGAAGGTGGATATTTATAGAGTTTTTGTGACTCCTCCCTGATCATAATAACAAATATCTTTTTAAAGATGAATACCCAAAAAAATAATTTAAAAATAAATACATACACGATATAAATTGAAAAGAATGCATGACATAAAGCAAATTATGTCTAGTGATCATTGGATTAAAATAATGAAAGAGGACTATGAGGCTTTTTTGAGAAATAAATTTAAGTCTCTATTGAAATCACCACCAGATGCCACTATAATTGGATGTAGGTGGGTTTATGCTATTAAGAGAGCTCTTTATCATAGCATACTTATGTACAAGGCGAGGCTTATGGCTAAAAGGTGTCATAACAACATGGCATTGATTTCAATGAAATCTTTAGATCTGTTGTTTAATCACCTACAATTCATACCATGTTAACCGTAATCCTCTCTAAAGATTGGTGTTCAAGGCAGTTTGACTTTAATAATACCTTTTCCAATGGTGACATTGATGAGGTTGTATATATGTTTCAACCACCTAGCTTTGAGGATTCAGATACCTCTCTAATTTGTAAATTGAATCATGCCATTTATGGGTTAAAACAAACACCATGTGTTTGGTATAATAAGTTATTCTGTACTCTTTTAAAATTTGGTTTTACTACCACTAGAATAGATACTTCATTGTTTATTAGATTTACATCTTCTTCTACCATTCATATTATTGCATATGTTGATGACATTATGATCACTGGCAGTGATGCACAAGAAGCTAATCAACCGAGTACTTAATTAAATTCTATTTTTAGTGTGTAAGATTTAGGGAATTTACATTTCTTCCTTATTCTTGAATTTAATAGATTGAGATTCGAGTACTCATGTCTCACAACAAAAGTATATTAGAGACCTTTTAAGTAGAGCAAGTATGTTCATAGCAAACTTAGGCCTACACAAATGTTGGCTACTCTTAAACTGTCTTCCAAGGTTCAGATTTAATTGAAGATGTTAATTTCTACATATGGATTGTAGGTGACATGCAGTATATATCCTACTTTAATACATCCTGAGTCATCATTTGGTTGTTGTGCATATATCTGCATCAGCAGGAATTATATATATATATATATATATTGACCAAGTCTGTATTTTCTATCTTCTTTGAGAATTTTCAGAACAAACTCAGACTCCAGCCCTTGGAAGTCATGAGTTTGAGGGGGGCAGGGGGAGGTGTATGAAAGGTAGTGATAGCTCTCAACAAGAATTGGTTAAAAAATGAGGTAGCGTTTGTTTTGAGGTACTAAGACAGAGACTGAGAGACTGAAACTTAGTATCATATTGGTTGGTTTAGAGACTGGTACTAAAATTTCTGTCTCTGTCTCCAAAATTTCAGTATTTCAGTACCTCCAAAAAGTGAGGACACATGGGACTAAAATTTTTAGAAATAGAGACTGAAACTTTAATAACATTTTATACCTAAAATACCTTCATTTCAATTAATTAATTCCAATTTTACCCTTTGTATAATTAAATTAGAATTTTATTCTTGTTTTAATTTCTGTCTCCTACTTTACACCAAACAAATATTGAGATTTATTTCAATCTCTGTCTCTTAATCTTTGTCTCTCAGTCTCAGTCTTTCCGTCTCTGTCTCTCCACCAAACGCTACCTAACAGAATTGGTTAGATAGTTAAGTATTAATCATTTTCTTCTTGTTTTCTTTAATTTACTTGTGAACTAAGGCATGCATGTTGAGACAAAAGGTTCTTCTTGTGTAATAGACCATCAATCATAATACAATAGATATTCAGCAAACATTCTTAGAGAAAATAAATTTAAATAAATTATAATATAAAAAATATACATCAAAATAAAACACTATTTTTTCTCCTATAAACGTGAATCATCTTACGAAGCTTAATCTTTACTCTTGAAAGAATGTGAAACATCATTGTTGTTGACTTACAATTGATAATTGTCCATAAATTAAAGTCAAAGAACTTCGGAGGCAATCAATTAAAACTAATTAAAATACAGGACATTAAATGTCAAATTTTAGTTACTGTCACAATATTTCGTAATTAATATAAGACACCTTTGTTTATTTTTACCATAATTTAGTGTTCGTAGTTAAAAACTTAAAATATAGTGAAAATCTCATTTTTGTGGTAGTGAAAATGTGAAATGACTATAAATGGTGGTGATGTGTGTATATATATAGTCGCTTGAAAAGTTCAATAAAGAAATGAGCAAAACGACATTTTTTCAAAGGTCGTTAAATAAAAGATCAAAGAATGATATCAACGATGACATCGTGTTGATATTAGATCCATGTTCTTGTTTTGCCACAAGAAGGATATAATTAATAGGAAAAATCTAAGAGGCAAGCAAATTTATTAAAATTTGGTCAGTATTTAACTAGCAAAATAAAAATTAGTAATTTTTTATTATTAGATGAAATCTCACACCATTAAATACACTATTGATAATTAATTGATAACTACAACTTACTATATTTACTAGCTCTTAGTACTCCTCTTAATTAATAATGACAATACTAGATAATCAATAATTTATTTGAACAACATGAACAATTAATAATTATTGATTTATCAAAGTACACATACATATATTATATATATAATTCAATTCATTTTAATTTCTGTAGCAAAAAGTATATAAAGAAAAATAAACTCAATTCTGAAATACTGGGATAAAAAAATGATTAATTATTACATGTATAGAACCAATATAATTAATTATCTGAATGAACATTTTGCTAATAGCATTCAGTGAATGTCAGAGTTCGAATGGGTTGCAATTAATAGAGCTGGCGACACAGCAATAATTTCAAAATCGAAAATAATTGAGAAACAATAAAAATTAGTCCAAATTTATTTTATTTTATATTTATTAATTATTTTAAAAATAAATACATAATATTAAATAAAATATATAATTTTAAAAATTATATACATAAAATTATAAATATTAAATTAAATAAAATAATTTTAACTTATTAACTTCCTAATATTGTTCTTTCAAAATGATATGATATCCAACCAACATGACTAATGACAATACCAACACAGTGATCCCACCATTTTGTTTTACGTCAAATTAGGGACACTTGACAACTAATTAATTAGTTTGTCAGAACTCTTAAATAATTAATTTCCTTCCACGTACAGTACGTACTACAGTACGTTTCCTTTGGGAACGTCAAATGTTCGCCCATAATTTCTCGCGTCTATTTATCCACCTATTATACACTTTTTTTTTTTATTTTGATATTGAGACATGTCTGGTGTATAACCGGATTATGAGAGTGTAGGAGACTTAATCAAGATATGATTACTGTGATCAACAAATTATGTAAATTCTGAGAAATTAGTAAATAATTAATTGATAAATTAATTATTAATCAAACAAATTAGAAAATGAAATTTTGTAATTTAATATGATAGAAAAAAATAAAACAAAAATTTTGAAACTAATTTTAAAGAATTTGATCCAAAATTAGGTCAAACATACTGAATTGGTCGAACTGAATCCAAAATGGACCCAAGGCTCAACCAAGCCCACAGCACATAAGAGCATCAGCTCTTCTTCTTTCCCAAATAAGGGAAATACGTTGAAAGCAAAGGAAAAGGGAAATAACACAAGTGAAACCCCCTAAACCCTCATTCAAACTTCATTCCGTTATAATTTTTGATCCATAGTTCTGATTGACGAGCCATCAGCGGTCACGCATTCGTCTCAGAATCCTCTACGAAACTCACCCAACAATTTGGTAAGGAATTAGCTATTTCTCTCCCAGTATCTCTCTCCTTAAATTCGAAAATATTAGATTCTTGGGCTTTGAGATTTTGTGATTTAATGATGTTAGGTGTGCTCAAGTAGTGCGGAATCACTGAGCCTTGTCCCAATTCTCCGTTGGTAAGGTAAGGAATCTTTTAACCTGGGGAATTTGTGTATATAGCAAACCCTATATTGATTTAGTGGTGTTTATATGATATTAGATGAAATTATATGTATTGGTGGCAAATTTGTGGAGTTGGAAGCTGAATTTTCTATTTGGAGAGATTTGGAGCTTTGGGTTTTATGGAACGGTGGTCAATTGTGGTGTTCCGAGCTTAGAGAAGAAATTGGCCAAGGTATGGTTTTAGTTTCTCGTATATACTATGTACGGTATCGTGAAAACTTAGGCTAGATGACTATAGGATAATTTGAAAATGTATTTGGATCATGTTTAATGATTTTAGTTGTCAATGTATGTTAAAATGATGAGATATGGTCAAATGAATGATTCATTGATGTGAATGTGGTTGGTGTTAGTAAAATGGAATAAAGAATGATGATTTTGATGCTAATGGATGAGAATTTTGAATTTGAACATATGAATATTAATAAATTGATAATTGTATTTGTATATTTGAGAATTTTATGCATAAAATTGTGTAATAGTGAGATATGGTTGATTGTGATAAGGTTGGAGATTTTGGTGCTATCAATGATATGTTAGAATGTTGTTTGTATGATGGGGATGTTGGCATTGGGTTGATTTTTATGAAAATAGAGGTTGGAGACTTTTGTGTAAAATTAATTGTTGGCCGAATTTCGACAAGTCATAACTTAACTTCCGGTCCCCAAATGATTTCACACTTATTTTTTATGAAAATTGGGTCCATGAAGTTTATGCCATTTGATGAACGGATGAAAAATATTTTAAAACGAAAGAGTTATGCCCGTCAGAAGTTTAGTGCAAAAAGTGAAGGATGGTCTAGAGTAATTGAATTGAGATATTAATGATGAGATTAGGGATGCCTGCGTGTGGCCAGAATGGTCAAGATGTGTGTGGCCGGAATGGTCAAGAAGGCAAGATTTGGGTGCGATCCCGCTTGCTCGTTAACTTGAAAATGTATTCAGATGGCAAGTTGAGAACATAAATTTCCTCTCTTGTCGTGATGAGGGTGTGGGAAAAGTGGAAAGACACTCTCCTTCGTATTGTTTCTCCCATATTTTTCTCTGGTTGCAAGGTGGAAAGGCGCACTCCTTTGATGTGGAAAGGCACTCTCCTTCGTATATCCTCCAAGAGAAGGTGGAAAGGCACGCTCTTTTGATGTGGAAAGGCACTCTCCTTTGTTTATGATCCTCCTGGAGATACGCAACCTAGAGACAAATGTCTGGGTGAGCTATCAGATATGTCGGGTTTTGGCAAAGTAACCGGCACGTGAACTCACGGCCAGTAGGAAAGGCATGCATTATATGCATTTGTCTGTTTGCTTTGGTTTATTTTTTTGGGAATGCCTACTTGTTATTTCATGCTTAACTGCTGTATGTTCTATTTGTTGTATCTGTATTCTACTTGTGTTTTTTTTTTGTTTGCTTTGTTTGCCTACATGGATCTTTTGATATTTTGGAGGGTGGTAAAGAAAAGGGGAATAATTGAGGGTTTTAGTGAGTGTTGAGTTAGAATGGAGAACCTTAGTGGACCACCCTGATTATAGCTTTCGTATTTGAATCCTTTAAGTTTTATAATCAAGAGCGTCGGAGTTCTAGGATTGCCTCTGGTTTTCGCGGGACCTTATTTATTATATATGTGGGAACCTTAACCATATTGAGAACCCCCGGTTCTCATCCCATACAATATTATTATTTTTCAGATGCAGGTTGAGAAGGACCACTCTATATTCTGGAGACTCGGGTGAAGCGAAGAACTCTTGGGGCTCAGGGATGTATTTTGCTTATATTTATGTGTGTATATAGATTCTCCACCTTGTATTTTCTGTTTGTCCCTCTTAGAGGTTAGCTCGGAGAAACAGATTGTCATTTTCTGCTTTGGGTCATTTTGGGATTCTCTTATATATATGTATGTATATACTTATTTGCTTTGGCCGGTTCTAACTTCACGAGTCGAGTCAAAAGCCTTGCTATATGTATCTTTGGATTTCTTCTCTCATACTTATCACTTACACGAGTGATGCGATTTTTTTGTTAACGCTTTTCTTAACTTTTCTTTACAGGTTTCTAGATAAAATTCTTTCAACTATTATATATATATATATATATATATATATATATATATATATATATATATATATATATATTTCTTTTACTTTTAAAGGTCGTAATACCTTGCCACCTCAACTTTATAACTTAAGCATAAGACTCTGTGTGGTAGGGTGTTACAAATCAAACAGTCCGATTTGGAGTTGAGTAATCGGACGGTCCAATTAGAGACATCGCATGTACACAAATCGGACCATCCGATTTGCGTACTACATGCCACGCGTCAAACATGCATATTACTCCAGCCCCTTATTGTAATAATAAAAATTATTAAGATTATACGTGTGATAATAAATTAATTATTATAAATTGTTATTAATGTGAATTTATTGTAGTAATAATTTTTATTAAGATTATAAGTATGATAATAAATAAATTAATTAGTATTAATTGTTAGTAATAAATTTATTGTAGTAATAATTTTTATTAAGATCTATCTAGGTATGATAATAAAATAATTATTTTTAATTGTTATTAATAAATTTATTGTAATAATAATTTTTATTAAGACATATGTATGATAATAAAATAATTATTATTAATTTTTATTAATAAATTTATTGTAAAAGATATATAAAAATTATTGAATTAATTATTTTTATTATGATTATAATATAGATATTTAATAAAAGATTAATAATTTATTATTGTTGTGTGTTATTAGAATAGAATAATTACTTAAGAATGTTTGTTTGTTTTGTTGGAAGTGTAAATGTTAAAATTGTTTTAATATAATAATTGTTGAAAGTGAATTAATTAATGTATTATTATTATTATTATTATTATTATTATTATTATTATTATTATTATTATTATAGAAAATAAAGAATAAGAATTATTATTATAAAATAATTTGGTATTAGACATTAGAATATGTTGTTTTAATGTATCTAAAAATAATTAGATTTATATTTATGATTTTATCAGGACTTATTGATAATTATTAGAGTGTAAAAAATGTAGATGTGAATGTTTTGTAAAATAGATTTAGTATATTTTTAGTAGTTAATAATATAGTTGCTAATATGATTATATTTTATTGGTTATGTGATAATAAAAATTTGATTCTGTTAAATTTAATTTGTTAGTTAAATATGGTTATATTTGTTTAAAGTGATCTATAGGTACGTTTTGTAGGGTTCACGAATGTTGCAATGTGGCCACTTAATATCGCCGGATTCGTAGTACAATCAAATTATGAAGGGACATTTATGGGAGACTGACTTTTATCACGTTTTCCAAATTGAAATTATCCAATGTCAGTCGGTATTGGTTAATACTCTAATCGAGAGATGGCGTCCTGAGACTCATACATTCCATTTTTCGGTTGGTGAGTGTGCTATGACGTTAGAGGACGCGGTGATAATTTTTTGTCTTCCGACGAATGATCTGCCAGTTACAGGACCAACACTCAGTTCAGTGTTGCATCTAGGAAGACAAACTATAGAGGAAGCTTTATTAAGTTGATGTAGTTTCGAGGACTGAAAGATCGTTTAGTGTTGGCTGATGATATTCACATTCAGAGGTACGTGAAGTGCCATATAATGTTATTATTATTTGGGATCATTATGTTTGGAGATAAGTCTGGAACAGCAGTGTACCGGAAGTTCCTGCCGTTGTTCCGTAACTTTTGCTGGGATCATACAATTTAGTTGGGAATCGGCATGCTTAGCACACTTGTATAGAGCATTGTGTAGGGTAACTCGTGTCGATTGCAAAGAGATTGATGGTCCACTGACACTTTTGCTTACCTGATCTTGGATCCGTCTACCATTTCTTGTACCGATTTCTGGCAATCCTCGACTCTTTCCGATTACAAACAGGTAAATTTAATTAATATCTGCTTTGAAAAAGTGTAGCACGTTGTATTTTAAATTTGATTGATAAAAGTTAATTAACAAATTGTCTGATGTCAGGTAGCGTAACTAGGAGCGTGCTGATTGGCCTTACAGATTTTATAGTCTTGCTCATTTTAGGAGACCATTGGATGATCTGCAAGAAGGACAAGTATATTGTGATAAATAAATATTTTTTTTGTTTAGCCGTATTATTATTTGGTGTGTGATGCGTGAGTATCTTTCTTATCTTTTCCTAGTGAATTTGCATTTAAATTGTTGAGTTTAATCAAGAATTAATTATCTTTTAGCCACTATGGATGCTACTTTGAGTCTCGTACAATTCTGTTTATTTTAGGTAGCATTTGGCTGGATTTGATGGAGATGAGGCTTGCACAAATGGAAGGAGCACAAGAATTAAAGGAGATGATTAGCGAGGAGCGGCGCGTGCGCGTACCTGACGCGTGCCCGTGATTTGGAGATTTGTGCAGCGACGCGTGCGCGTACCTGACGCGTACGCATGACACGTGAGGAAGACCATTGACGCATATGCGTGACATGCGCCACGTGAAGAAAACGCAGAAACCGCTGGGGGCGATTTCTGGGCCCCATTTTGGCACTCAAGTAAGGCGCAGCTCTTTGCCAAGTTAGGTGTAGATCCAGTAAAGCAAGTGGTCCCCATCCATCAATTGAAGACTTGCTGATTGCTATAATTAATTCTGATTTAAATTCAAATTTGATTTTAAAAAAGGAAAAGATATTATTTTAATTTTAGAAATTATATTTTTAAATTAATTAGGATTGGATATAAAAGATAATATAATATTCTATACCAATTTACATTCCACACTTTTATAGTTTACCTGAATCCTTATTTTCTATCTGAACCATGAGCAACTAAACCTCCATTGTTAATGTTAGGAGCTCTGTCTATTGTATGGATTGATACTATTATTTTTCTATTTTAATTCATGTTTTGATTTATATTTTCAAGAATTATTTTTGTTCTTTATCTTATGAAATTTGGGTGGAACGGACGTATGACCCTCTTTCTAATTGAGTTCTTGTATAACTTGAAAAAACTCTTTACTTGAACAACAGCTTGAAAACATATTCTCCTAAATTCCAGTTATCTGGACTTAACGGGATACGTGACATATAATCCTCTTATATTTGGGTAATTAGGATTTTTGTGGCATAATAACTAGAATTAAACTTCACCCCCTAATTGGAATTAATTGACCCAAGAATTGGCGGTTGATGAATTTTAGAGGAGACTAGAAAGGTTTAAGGAATTAGGGTCTAGTCACATAGTTTTCCATGAATTAAATCTTGCATGATTAAAATAGTTAGTAAGAAAAGTCAATCTGAAAAATAGATAACTCTGAAACCTTAACTGCCTTCTTCATATTATTTCTCCCAACTTAATTACTTGCTTGTCTTTCTAATATTTTGAATTTACTGTTTAATGCTTTTGAACACTCAAAACACCATTTTCTACTTGTCTAACTAAGTGAATTAATCAATCATTGTTGTTTGGTCTATCAATCCTCGTGGGATCGACCCTCACTCACCTGAGGTATTACTTGGTACGACCTAGTGCACTTGTCGGTTAGTTTGTGGTTATAAATTTCGCACCAAATTTTTGGTACCGTTGCCGGGGATTGATTGTGATTAACAACTACTTGTTTGATTGCTTAGATTAGATAATTTTTCTTTTAATTAGTTTTATTTTAGTATTATTAATTTTTTTCCAAGTTTTTCTTTTCCTTTATTTTTTCTTTTTTTTTTCGTTTTCCATTCCCGCGTCCCGTGCACCCCTTTTACTTCTTTTTATTTTTTTTTTATTTTTTTCAAAACTTTTGTTCCTTCGTGATTTATTGTCCCTTTATTTTTATTTTTGTTTTTATTTTCTTTTATTTCGTTTTGTTTCTTGATACCAGGGCATCTAAGCCAGTTTCACTGACCTTTTCTTTACTATTTTAGGGTAGTTTCATGCATTTTCTTAGGAAATAAACAAGTTTTGGATGAAAATACACTTACACCTTGATTCAAGCAATTATTGTGAACTTTACATGATTTCATGAGGATTAGGCAGGAATTGAATGATATAATTGATGATGCATAATCTCATAACTTGGAACAAAGCTTTGATGCACTTTAATTGCTTGATTTCAGGTCAAAAGGAAACTAGAAGGAGCCACGTTAGCAGCCACGTTAATCTAATTAACGTGACTACTAACGTGGAATGGGGACAAGCTTGTAGCGTTAATGGAAAAGGTGATCACTAATAACGCCTTCGAAGCCATCATAGCCCACGTTAGTTGCCACGTTAACTACATTAACGTGGTAGCTAATGTGGAGAAAAAGAGGAGCTCCAACATTAGTGGCAAAAGTGAATACCACTAACGTTCCACAAAGGCACAAATTAAGCCACGTTAAGAGTCACGTTAATCTAATTAACGTGAACTCTAACGTGGGATGAGGAATCAATTACCAACGTTAGTGACACTCACCTTTGTCACTAACGTTGGACCAACCCAAAAGTGCCCACGTTAGTGATCACGTTAAGACCATTAACGTGAGAAGTAACATGGAGCTAAGCATGATAAGCCAACGTTAGTGGCACTCACCTTTGTCACTAACGTTGGAGATGGCAATCACTACCACGTTAGTGGTCACGTTAAATGTGGGAAGGAGGGGCGTTTGGAGCGTTAGTGACAAAGGTAAGTGTCACTAACGCTCTCGAAGCTTAGGCATGCCCACGTTAAAAGTCACGTTAGTTATACTAACGTGAACTCTAACGTAGGGAAAAGGGGGCAAAAGGCAACGTTATTGGAAAAGGTGAGTTCCAATAACGTTTGTGAAGGACCAAGAGGCAACGTTAGTGGTCACGTTAGTGCTACTAACGTTGTAGTGCATGCAACTTTTCAATGCTGCATGCTTTCCATCTTCTTGGATATGATAGAAAAGTTCATTGAAGTTTTCATGGATGACTTTTCAGTATTTGGAGATTCCTTTCCTAATTGCCTAAATCATCATGCCTTGGTATTAAAAAGATGTCAAGAGACCAATTTGGTCTTGAATTGGGAAAAATGCCACTTTATGGTAACAGATGGAATAGTCCTTGGCCATAAAGTTTCTAACCAAGGTATTGAGGTAGACAGAGCTAAGGTGGAGCTAATTGAAAAATTACCTCCACCGAGTGATGTCAAGGCAATTAGGAGCTTTTTGGGGCATGCTAGCTTCTACAGAAGGTTTATTAAAGATTTTTCAATGATAGCCAAGCCCTTAAGCAATCTCCTTATGTCTGATACACCATTCATCTTTAATGAGAAGGGCATGTTCGCATTTGAAAACTTGAAAAAGAAGCTATCCTCAGCTCCTATAATCACCCCACCTGATTGTCATTTGCCATTCGAACTGATGTGTGATGCATATAATTTTGCAGTTGGGGCAGTGTTAGGATAGAGAAAAGAAATTTTGGTGCATGTCATATACTATGCCAACAAGGTCCTCAATGACACTCAACGAAATTATACCACTACCGAAAAGGAGTTTCTGGCAATAGTTTTTGCATTTGACAAATTTAGATCCTACCTCATTGGCTCTAAAGTTATTGTTTTCAATGATCACACAACACTTAAATATCTATTTTCCAAACAGGAGTCAAAACCAAGACTAATTAGATGGATATTATTGTTGCAGGAATTCAACATTGAGATTAGAGACAAAAAGGGTGTGGAGAACAAGGTAGCAGATCATCTATCCAGGATCCCTTGTGAGAAAGGTGCTACACATGATACAAGTGTAAATGAGTTCTTCCCAGATGAGCAGTTAATGTTGGTTCACAAGGCACCCTGGTTTGCAGATATTGCTAATTTTAAGGCAGCTGGTGACTTACCTCCTGGAATCAACAAACATCAAAGAAGAAAACTTATCAATGATGCTAAATATTTCAGTTGGGATGAGCCATATCTCTTCAAGAAGTGCTCAGATGGAATCCTCAGAAGGTGGATTTCAGAAGAAGAGGGACGAGAGGTCCTATAGAGTTGCCATAGTTCTAGTTATGGAGGTCATTTTGGAGGAGAAAGAACTGCAGTAAAGGTACTGCACTGTGGGTTCTTCTGGCCCACTATCTTCAAGGATGCCAAGGAACTGGTGAGGAGCTGCAATGAGTGTCAAAGGGCTGGAAATCTGCCCAAGAGAAATGAGATGCCACAGCAATATATTTTAGAACTTGAACTGTTCGATGTATGGGGGATCAACTTCATGGGACCATTCCCAACCTCATATTCGAACAAGTATATCTTGGTGGTAGTGGACTATGTATCTAAGTGGGTGGAGGCCGTGGCAACCCCAAAAAATGACAACAAGGTGGTCATAAACTTTCTTTGAAAGAATATCTTCACCAGATTTGGAGTCCCACGAGCCCTCATCAGTGACGGAGGGAGTCATTTTTACAATAGACCATTGAAGACCCTACTCCTAAGGTATGGGGTGAAGCATAAGGTTGCCACACCTTATCATCCCCAAACAAGTGGGCAAATCGAGATATCTAACAGGGAGTTAAAAAGGATCTTGGAAAAGACTGTGGGGGCATCAAGAAAGGACTGGGCAAAAAAAACTAGATGATGCTCTTTGGGCATACAGGACAGCCTTCAAAACACCAATTGGGATGTCCCCATATCAACTGGTGTACGGAAAGGCCTGTCACTTACCATTAGAGCTGGAGCACAAAGCCTTTTGGACTCTCAAGATACTAAACCTTGATAGCATTGCTGCTGTTGAAAAGAGGGTCTTGCAGCTACAAGAACTGGAAGAGTGTAGGTCTCAAGCCTATGAAAACACCAAGATCTATAAGGAAAAAGCAAAAAGGAGATATGATCTCAACCTGGCACCAAGAAGGACAACATGTGCTTCTCTACAACTCCAAACTGATACTCTTCCCTGGAAAACTCAAATCAAGGTGGTCCGGACCCTTTCTAGTCACAAAAGTTTCACCTTATGGACACATAGAAATCATGGAAGAAAGCTCAAGGAGGACATTCACTGTGAATGGATAAAGACTCAAGCACTACTTGGGTAGCATAGGGGAAGACCCCAAACAGAAATATAATCTCAACTAGAGAAGCCACCGTCGAGCTAGCGACGCTAAAAAAGTGCTTTGTTGGGAGGCAACCCAACCTGAGGTAATCTCTTTCCATTATTGTCTCAATAAAGGACTCAAGTTGAATTCTCCGTATTGTGAGGAGCTAAGTTTGGTGTTGCACACTAAAACCTCCCAAGGGTGAATGTGAAACTCTAAGTTTGGTGTTCCACCAAAAGACTCACCCTGAAGAGTGCATTGCAACCCTTCATTGATAAAGCACCTGCTCTAACAAACAGAGAAACTACTTGACGAATGTTTAATCTCTAATGCATAAATTGCTTTTCTAATTCATAATTGTTTCTGAATAAAAGCACATGAGATTTCTGCATGTATTCAATTTGTTGCATTAGGCAAAGAACTAAGTTTGGTGTTCACACACCAAATTAAGTTAAAAAATTCACAGGCATACGTGCATGCTACTTACTTTCTAAGTGCTTGGAGGAACAAGCAACTTCCAATGGTTTTACAAGAAGTCAATCAATCTCAGGAAGGAACCATACATCATCATCTAAGGAAGACATCAGGAGGTTGTATTGAACTATCTCTGAGTTATAATGCTTTAATTGAAAGTCTGATTGAATATTGTTCTCAGGGATATCCATATTCTGCTTTTCTCTCCCTAGTCACATATAAGTGTGCTGGTCTAGGTCCCTGTCTCTCATTTTCATCATGCTTACATGCATGCTTGTCCTTTTAAGTCAATTAAAAAGAAAATGTCATGAAAAACAAGAGTGGAGTTATCTTGTGAAGTGAATTCTTAAGTTTGTGGTAGGGTCATTGATTAGCTAAGTTGGTTCACTAACAAGGTAATTAGGCAATTATATGCTCTAAATCACATGCTTGGAATACATCCTTTTGAGACTAACCAAATAACATGATCCTAATAAGAGAAGAGAAAGAACAATAAGAGTTTGAAAAGGAAAGAAAAATAATAAGAAATAAGGTTAGGCACCAAGGGTTTGAATATTGAGACATGTGTCTGTGGTGTTCCTGTGCAAGGGATATGCTTGGATGAATAAGTTCTTAGGGGTGCCTTATCACCTGGTAACTTGGGTTAACTAATCCAGGATTATCAGCTGAAAGTCCACTATTAAGAGCAGCCTTTGCTACAGAGCACTTAGTAACCCAAAGAGGTGCTAGACACTAAGGTCTCAAGAAAAAAAATAATAACAAACCATGTGCCTGTGGTGTGTATGTATGGTGGAAAGAGACTTGAGGGAGTAAGTCCTTAGGGGTGTCTTAACACCTAGCACCTTGAACCAACTGGTTCGGGAGTGTTGGCTGAAAGCTTATCATAAAGAGTCGCCCTCTCACAAAGCACTTAGCCTAAAAAAAATGCAATAAAACCTGGAAAAGAGAGGAGGATCAATAAATAGAAAGTCTCAAAGGATGCAATCAAGTGAGTGTTCAAGGGCATGATAAAGGCCTGAAAACCAGTGAAGGAATAAACCTAAGTTGCTATACATGAAACCCCATAAACCAGGGATTTAAACTTCTATAATAATTATTTGTTTATCTTGTTTTTTTCATTCATTTTTCCTATGTTTCAGTACTTGCTTAGGGACAAACAAGCTTTAAGTTTGGTGTTGTGATGCCAGGGCATCTAGGCCAATTTCACAGACCTTTTCTTTACTGTTTTAGGGTAGTTTCATGCATTTTCTTAGGAAATAAGCAAGTTTTAGATGAAAATACACTTACACCTTGATTCAAGCAATTATTGTGAACTTTACATGATTTCATGAGGATTAGGCAGGAATTGAATGATATAATTGATGATGCATGATGAGCGGATAATTTATACGCTTTTTGGCACTGTTTTTAGTATGTTTTTAGTACATTTTAGTTAGTTTTTAGTATGTTTTTATTAGTTTTTATTTAAAATTCACTTTTCTGGGCTTTACTATGAGTTTGTGTGTTTTTCTGTGATTTCAGATAATTTTTGGCTGAAATTGAGGGACCTGAACAAAAATCTGATTTAGAGGCTGAAAAAGGACTACAGATGCTGTTGGATTCTGACCTTCCTGCACTCGAAGTGGATTTTCTGGAGCTACAGAAGCTCAATTGGCGCGCTCTCAATTGCGTTGGAAAGTAGACATCCTGGGCTTTCCAGCAATGTATAAAATAGTCCATACTTTGCCCGATGTTTGATGGCCCAAACTGGTGTTGCAAATCAGCTTCAGAATTCCCGACGTTTAACGCCGAAACTGGCACAAAAGTTGGAGTTAAACGGCCAAACTGGCACAAAAGCTGGCGTTTAACTCCAGGAAAAGTCTCTACACATGGAAGCTTCAATGCTCAGCCCAAGCACACACCAAGTGGACCCCGGAAGTGGATTTTTACGTCATTTACTCATTTCTGTATATCCTAGGTTACTAGTTCACTATTAATAGGACCTTTTGACATTGTATCTTGACCTCATGACACATTACATGTTTCTTATTGTATCTTCTACGGCATGAGTCTCTAAACCCCATGGTTGGGGGTGAGGAGCTCTGCTGTGTCTTGATGGATTAATGCAATTACTACTGTTTTTCATTCAATCATGCTTGCTTCTATTCTAAGATATCACTTGTTCCTAAACTTGATGAATGTGATGATCCGTGACACTCATCATCATTCTCACCTATGAACGTGTGCCTGACAACCACCTCCATTCTACCTTAGATTGAGTAGATATCTCTTGGATTCTTTAATCTGAATCTTCGTGGTATAAGCTAGAATTGATGGCGGCATTCAAGAGAATCCGGAAGGTCTAAACCTTGTCTGTGGTATTCTGAGTAGGATTCAGGGATTGAATGACTGTGACGAGCTTCAAACTCGCGATTGTGGGGCGTTAGTGACAGACACAAAAGAATCATTGGATTCTATTCCGACATGATCGAGAACCGACAGATGAATAACCGTGCTGTGACAGAGCGCGTTGAACATTTTCACTGAGAGGATGGGAGGTAGCCATTGACAACGGTGAAACCTTACATACAGCTTGCCATGGAAGGAGCCTTGCGTGCATGAAGAAGAAGACAATAGGAAAGCAGAGATTCAGAAGATATAGCATCTCCAAAACCTCAACCTGTTCTCCATTACTGCAAAACAAGTACTTATTTCATGTTCTTTTACTTTTCATAATTAAACCTGATAATTATTGATATCCTGACTAAGAGTTACAAGATAACTATAGCTTGCTTCAAGCCGACAATCTCCGTGGGATCGACCCTTACTCACGTAAGGTATTACTTGGACGACCCAGTGCACTTGCTGGTTAGTTGTGCGGAATTGCAAAAGTGTGACTGAAATTTCGTGCACCAAGTTTTTGGCGCTGTTGCCGGGGATTGTTCGAGTTTGGACAACTGACTTGTTGCTTAGATTAGGAATATTTTGTTTTTGTTGGTTTAGAGTCTTTTATTTGAGTTTAGTTTCATATTTTAAGTTTGGTGTCAATTGCATGCTTTTATTTTCTTTTAATTTTCAAATTTGCATGTTCCTAGTCCTTTCTTGATCTTTAAAAATTCTAAGTTTGGTGTCTTCCTTGTGTTTTCCTTTAAGTTTTTGAAAATTTATGTTTGATTTTCTAAAAATTTTAAGTTTGGTGTCTTTTGTGCTTTTATTCACTTAAAAATTTTTCAAAAATTTGTTCTTGGTGTTCATCTTGATCTCCAAAGTGTTCTTGGTGTTCATCTTGACATTCAAAGTTTTCTTGTTTGTTCTCTTTGTTTTGATCTAAAATTTCTAAGTTTAGTGTCGATTTGTTGTTTTTCTCTTCCGTCATTAAAATTTAAAAAAAAAAATATCTTTCCCTTATTGTACTCATAATTTTTGAAATTTTGCATTAATTTAGTCAAAGATTTTCAAAATCATATCTTTTTAAATTGCAATCATATCTTCTTAGTCACATCTTCTTCAAAACAGTTTTCAATCATATCTTCTTGATTGCTCTTTCCAAAATCTTTTTAATCAATTAATTAATTTAGTTTTCAATTTGCTTTTATTGCATTTCCTTCTAATTTTCAAAAATTCTATTTTATCTTCAATTTATTTTGTTTTATTTTTTTCGGTTATTTTTAATTAAATAAAAAAATTTAAAATATAATTTAATTGCAATTCATATCAATTCCCTTTTCTCCATCATGGACATAAGTGGAAATGAACAGTCTAGAAGGACTCTGGGGTCATATGCTAACCCCATTACAGCTGCATATGGGAGTAGCATCTATATACCTCCCATTAAAGCAAGCAGCTTTGAGCTAAATCCTCAGCTCATTATCATGGTGTAGCAAAATTGCCAGTATTCCGGTCTTCCACAGGAAGAACCTACTGAGTTTCTGGCACAGTTCTTGCAAATTGCTGACACAGTACGTGATAAAAAAGTGGACCAAGATGTCTACAGATTATTACTATTTCCATTTGCTGTGAAAGATCAAGCTAAGAGGTGGTTGAATAACCAACCCACAGCAAGCATAAAAACATGGAGACAGTTATCAGACAAATTCCTGAATCAATTTTACCCTCCAAAAAGGATGACACAGCTAAGGCTGGACATCCAAGGCTTTAAACAAGAGGATCATGAATCCCTTTGTAATGCCTGGGAGAGGTACAGAGGTATGCTAAGGAAATGCCCCTCTGAAATGTTTTCAGAGTGGGTACAGTTAGACATCTTCTACTATGGGCTTACAGAAAAAGCTCAGATGTCTCTTGACCACTCAGCTGGTGGATCCATACACATGAAGAAGATGATTGAAGAGGCTCAAGAGCTCATAGATACGGTTGCTAGAAATCAACATCTATACTCAAGCAGTGAGTCTTCTTTAAAAGAAGAGGCTATGGCAGTAACTACTGATCCTAATCCTCAAGAACAGATTGTTGAACTTAATCAGCAATTACTTCTTATGACAAAACAATTAGCAGAATTTAAAGAAATGCTCCAAGACACTTAAAATGCTAACAAGAATATGGAAGCACAATTGGATCAGACAAAACAGCAACTATCTAAACAGATAACAGAAGAATGCCAAGCTATTCAATTAAGGAGTGGGAGGACATTGAATGTTTCAACTCAAAGCAGCAGAAAGCCAAGAAAGGAACAACTGACAGAGGATGACCAACCACTTACCCAAAATCCCTCTGAGAACAGTAAGAGCCCAGAGAGGAATGATTCTGGCGTTGAAACGCCAGAAAAGGGTAAGAAAGTGGCGTTAAACGCCCAATGGGTAGCCAAATCTGGCGTTCAAATGCCAGAAAAGGGTTGCAATTTGGCGTTAAACGCCCAAAAAGCACCCAATCCTGGCGTTCAAATGCTACAAAGGGATCAGACACCTGCAAGTGCTGATAGTAACCCCTTTAAGAAGGCTTCTCCAACCACCTCTGTAGGGAATAAACCTGCAGCAACTAAGGTTGAAGAATATAAAGCCAAGATGCCTTATCCTTAGAAACTCCGCCAAGCAGAACAGGATAAACAATTTGCCCGCTTTGCAGACTATCTCAGAACTCTTGAGATAAAGATCTCGTTTGCAGAGGCACTTGAGCAAATACCCTCTTATGCTAAGTTCATGAAAGAGATCTTAAGTCATAAAAAGGATTGGAGAGAAACTGAAAAAGTTTTTCTCACTGAAGAATGCAGTGCAGTCATTCTGAAAAGCTTACCAGAGAAGCTTAAAGACCCAGGAAGCTTTCTGATACCATGCACATTAGAAGGTGCTTGTACCAAGACAGCTCTATGTGACCTTGGGGCAAGTATCAACCTAATCCCTGCATCCACTATCAGAAAGCTCGGCTTGATTGAAGAGGTCAAACCAACCTGGATATGTCTTCAACTTGCTGATGGCTCCATTAAACACCCATCAGGCATAATTGAGGACATGATTGTCAAGGTTGGGCCATTCGCCTTTCTCACTGACTTTGTAGTGCTGGAAATAGAGGAGCACAAGAGTGCAACCCTCATTCTAGAAAGACCCTTCCTAGCAACTGGATGAACTCTCATTGATGTCCAAAAAGGGGAAGTAACCCTGAGAGTCAATGAGGATGAGTTCAAGTTAAATGTTGTCAAAGCTATGCAACATCCAGACACATCAAATGACTGCATGAGCGCTGATATTATTGACTCTTTGGTGGAGGAGGTCAATATGACTAAAAGTTTCGAATCAGAGCTAGAGGACATCTTTAAAGATGTTCAACCTGATCTGGAGGAACTAGAGGAAATAAAAGAAATTCTGAAAATTCCTCAGGAAGAGGATAAGCCTCCTAAACTCGAGCTCAAGCCACTACCACCATACCTGAAATATGCATTTATGGGAGAAGGTGACACTTTTCCAGTGATCATAAGCTCTGCTTTAAATCCACAGGAAGAGGAAACACTAATTCAAGTGCTAAGGACACACAAGACAGCTCTTGGGTGGTCCATAAGTGATCTTAAGGGCATTAGTCCAGCAAGATGTATGCACAAGATCCTATTGGAGGATGATGCTAAGCCAGTGGTTCAACCACAGAGGCGGCTAAAATCCAGCCATGAAGGAGGTGGTGCAGAAAGAGGTCACTAAGTTACTAGAGGCTGGGATTATTTATACTATTTCTGATAGCCCCTGGGTGAGCCCTGTCCACGTTGTCCCCAAGAAGGGAGGCATGACAGTGGTTCATAATGAAAAGAATGATCTGGTTCCTACAAGAATAGTTACAGGGTGGCGTATGTGTATTGACTACAGAAGGCTCAATACAGCCACCAGAAAGGATCATTTTCCTTTACCATTCATAGACCAGATGCTAGAGAGACTACCAGGTCATGAATACTACTATTTTTTGGATGGCTATTCAGGTTACAACCAAATTACAGTAGATCCTCAGGACCAAGAGAAAACAGCATTCACATGTCTTTCTGGAGTGTTTGCCTACAGAAGGATGCCTTTTGGTCTGTGTAATGCACCTGCAACCTTTCAGAGGTGCATGCTCTCTATCTTCTCAGATATGGTAGAGAAATTTCTGGAAGTCTTCATGGATGACTTTTCAGTATTTGGAGACTCATTCAGCTCCTGCCTTAACCATCTAGCACTTGTTCTGAAAAGATGCCAAGAGACCAACCTAGTTTTAAACTGGGAAAAATGTCACTTTATGGTGACTGAAGGAATTGTCCTTGGGCATAAAATTTCGAGCAAGGGAATAGAGGTGAATCAAGCCAAGGTGGAGGTGATTGAAAAATTACCACCACCTGCAAATGTAAAGCCAATAAGAAGCTTTCTGGGACATGCAGGATTCTACAGGAGGTTCATAAAAGATTTTTCAAAAATTGCAAATCCTCTAAGCAACCTGCTAGCTGCTGACACACCATTTGTGTTTGGCACAGAGTGTCTGCAGGCGTTTGAGACCCTGAAAGCCAAGCTGGTCACAGCACCAGTCATCTCTGCACCAGATTGGACACTACCATTCGAACTAATGTGTGATGCCAGTGACTATGCCATTGGTGCAGTATTGGGACAAAGGCATAACAAGCTTCTGCACGTCATTTATTATGGCAGCCTGGTGGGCGAAATTGTGAACAATACTTTTTCACAACTCAAATAATCCCCGGTAATGGCTCCAAGAACTTGGTGCGCTCAATACCATGGCATTACACAAATTCGCACAACTAACCAGCAAGTGCACTGGGTCGTCCAAGTAATAAACCTTACGTGAGTAAGGGTCGATCCCACGGAGATTGTTAGTATTGAAGCAAGCTATGGTCATCTTGTAAATCTTAGTCAGGCAAACTCAAATGTATATGATGATGAACGAAAATACTATAAAGATAAAGATAGTGATACTTATGTATATCATTGGTGTAAGAGCTCAGACAAGTGTATGAAGATGCCTTCCCTTCCGTCTCGTCTCTCTGCTTTCCTACTGCCTTCATCCAATCCTTCTTACTCCTTTCCATGGCAAACTCGTGTAGGGTCTCACTGTTGTCAGCAGCTACCCTCCCATCCGCGCAGTGAAAGCTAATGCACACACTCTGTCACAGTGCTGCCAGTCACCGGTTTGGTTCCCTCCCCTACCGGAATAGAATAACTCTTTTGCGTCTGTCACTAACGCCCAGTAGGTTACAGGTTTGAAGCACGTCACAGTCATTCATTCATTGAATCCTACTCAGAATACCACAAACAAGGTTAGACCTTCCGGATTCTCTTGAATGCTGCCATCAGTTCTTGCCTATACCACGAAGACTCTGATCTCACGGAATGGCTGGCTCGTTTGTCAGGCGACACTCGGTTGTCAGGCGATCAACATGCATCGTGCAATCAGAAATCCAAGAGATATTCACTAAGCCTCAGATGCTTGTAGAACAAGAATGGTTGTCAGTCACCTTGTTCATGGGTGAGAATGGTGATGGGCGTCAATCATCACCTTCATCATGTTGAAGAACAAGTGATATCTTGGTAAAAGAACAAGCGATTGAATGGAAGAACAATAGTAATTGCATTAATACTCGAGGTACAGCAGAGCTCCACACCCTTAATCTATGGTGTGTAGAACTCCACCGTTGAAAATACATAAGCATAAGGTCTAGGCATGGCCGAATGGCCAGCCTCTCTAAGATAGCATAAAACAAATATAGCTACCAAGAGTCTCTCTAAAAGCTCCCTAATACAATAGTAAAAGGTCCTACTTATAGAAACTAGTACATAGATGATAAATGACATAAAAATCCACTTTCGGGCCCACTTGGTGTGTGCTTGGGCTGAGCAATGAAGGAAATTCGTGTAGAGACTCCTCTTGGAGTTAAACGCCAGCTTTAGTGCCAGTTTGGGCGTTTAACTCCCATTTGGGTGCCAGTTCCAGCGTTTAACGCTGGGATTTCTTGAGGTGACTTTGAACGCCGGTTTGGGCCATCAAATCTTGGGCAAAGTATGGACTATCATATATTGCTGGAAAGCCCAGGATGTCTACTTTCCAACGCCGTTGAGAGCGCGCCAATTGGGTTTCTGTAGCTCCAGAAAATCCGCTTCGAGTGCAGGGAGGTCAGAATCCAACAGCATCTGCAGTCCTTTTGAGTCTCTGGATCAGATTTTTGCTCAGGTCCCTCAATTTCAGCCAGAAAATACCTGAAATCACAGAAAACACACAAACTCATAGTAAAGTCCAGAAAAGTGAATTTTAACTAAAAACTAACAAAATATACTAAAAACTAACTAGATCATATCAAAAACATACTAAAAACAATGCCAAAAAGTATACAAATCATCCGCTCATCACAACACCAAACTTAAATTGTTGCTTGTCCCCAAGCAACTGAAAATCAAATATGATAAAAAGAAGATATGCAATGAATTCCAAAAACATCTGTGAAGATCAGTATTAGATGAGCGGGGCTTTTGACTTTTTGCCTCTGAACAGTTTTGGCATCTCAATCTATCCTTTGAAATTCAGAATGATTGGCTTCTTTAGGAACTCAGAATCCAGATAGTGTTATTGATTCTCCTAGTTAAGTATGATGATTCTTGAACACAGCTACTTTATTGAGTCTTGGCTGTGGCCCAAAGCACTCTGTCTTCCAGTATTACCATCGGATTTTCTTTCTTTTTCTCTTTTTTTTTTCGTTTGCTTTCTCTCTTTTTTTTTTTTTGAATAGCAATGCTTTTTCTTGCTTCAAGAATCATTTTATTGATTTTTCAGATCCTCAATAACTTGTCTCCTTTTTCATCATTCTTTTAAGACCCAACATCCATGAACCACAAATTCAAGATACATATGCACTGTTTAAGCATACATTCAGAGAACAAAAATATTGCCACCACATCAAAATAATTAAACTATTATAAAATTCAAAATTCATGCAATTCTTTCCTTTTCAATTAAGCACGTTTTTTTTTATTCAAGAAAGGTGATGGATTCATAGGACATTCATAACCTTAAGGCATAGACACTAAGACACTAATGATCACAAGACACAAGCATGGATAACATAAAGCATAAAAATCGAAAAACAGAAGAATAAAGAACAAGGAAATCAAGGAACGGGTCCACCTTAGTGATGGCGGCTCTTCCTTGCTTTTGAAGGTCCTATGGAGTGCTTGAGCTCCTCAATGTCTCTTCCTTGCCTTTGTTGCTCCTCTCTCATGATTCTTTGTTCTTCTCTAATTTCATGGAGGAGAATGGAGTGTTCTTGGTGCTCCACCTTAGTTGTCCCATATTGGAACTTAACCCTTCCAAGGGAGGTGTTTAGTTGCTCCCAATAGTTTTGTGGAAAGTGCATCCCTTGAGGATCTCAGGGATTTCATGATGAGAGGGGTCTTGTGTGCTCCATCCTTTTCTTGGTAATGGGCTTGTCTTCATCAATGGTGATGTCTCCCTCTATGTCAACTCCTACTGAATAACAGAGGTGACAATGAGGTGAGGAAAGGCTAACCTTGCCAAAGTGAAGTCTTGTCCGCCACCTTGTAGAGTTCTTGGGCTATAACCTCATGAACTTCTATTTCTTCTCCAATCATGATGCTATGGATCATGATGGCCCGTCTATGGTAACTTCGACCGGTTGCTAGTGGGAATGATTGAGCGTTGTTGAACTCTAACCATCCTCTAGCCACGGGTTTTGAGGTCATGCCTTCTCAATTGGACCGGCTTTTCCTCTTGAATCTTGCTTCCATTGTGCGCCCTCTTCACATATGGTTGTGAGGACTTGGTCCAACCTTTGATCAAAGTTGACCCTTCTAGTGTAAGGATGCTCATCCTTGCATCATAGGCAGTTGAACGCCACCCTCACACTTTTCGGACTAAAGTCCAAGTATTTCCCCCGAACCATAGTAAGATAATTCTTTGGATCCGGGTTCACACTTTGGTCATGGTTCTTGGTGATCCATGCATTGGCATAGAACTCTTGAACCATCAAGATTCCGACTTGTTGAATGGGGTTGGTAAGTACTTCCCACCTCTTCTTCGGATCTCATGGCGGATCTCCGACCTTCTTCAAGGCCACAACTTCATAGAAGTGTCTTGATGCACCCTTGAGAGGAATCTATTCTCCCATGACTCGGAGGTTTTGCCGATGCCATAAATGGTTATGAAAAAGCAATGCTTTTACCACACCAAACTTAAAATGTTTGCTCGTCCTCGAGCAAAAGAAGAAAGAAAAGAGTAGAAGAAGAAGAAATGAGGAAGAGGGAGATGGTAGTGTGTTCGGCCAAGAAGGGTAAGAAAGGGTGTTTAGGTTGTGTGAAAATGAAGGGGTAAAGAGGGGTATATATAGGAAAGAGGGGGGGTGAGGGTTCGGCCATTTGAGGGTGGGTTTGGGAGGGAAAGTGGTTTGAATTTGAAGGGTGAGGTTGGTGGGGTTTTATGAAGGATGGATGTGAGTGGTGAAGAGAAAGATGGGATTTGATAGGTGAGGGTTTTTGGGGAAGAGGTGTTGAGGTGATTGGTGAATGGGGGAAGAAGAGAGAGAGTGATGGTAGGGTCCTGTGGGGTCCACAGATCCTGTAGTGTCAAGGAAAAGGCATCCTTGCACCAAATGGCATCAAAATCCACGTTTTGAGCCTTTTCTGGCGTTAAACGCCGGGCTGGTGCCCATTCCTGGCGTTTAACGCCAGGTTTTTACCCTTTTCTGGCGTTCAACGCCAGTCTGGTGCCCCTTTCTGGCGTTAAACGCCCAGAATGGTGCCAGACTGGGCGTTAAACGCCCAACTGCTAGGCTTACTGGCGTTTAAACGCCAGCAGCTTCTTCCTCCAGGGTGTGCTGTTTTTCTTCCTGTTTTTCATTCTGTTTTTGCTTTTTTCATTGTTTTTGTGACTTCTTATGATCATCAACCTACAAAAAAGATAAAATAACAAAAGGAAATAGTTAATTATAAAACATTGGGTTGCCTCCCAACAAGCGCTTCTTTACTGTCATTAGCTTGACAGAGGACTCTCATGGAGCCTCAGAGATGCTCAGAGCCGTGTTGGACCCTCTCAACACCAAACTTAGAGTTTGAATGTGAGGGTTCAACACCAAACTTAGAGTTTGGTTGTGGCCTCCCAACACCAAACTTAGAGTTTGACTGTGGGGGCTCTGTTTGGCTCTGTTTTGAGAGAAGCTCTTCATGCTTCTTCTCCATGATGACAGAGGGATATCCTTGGGCCTTAAACACCAAGGATTCTTCATTCACTTGAATGATCAACTCACCTCTATCAACATCAATCACAGCCTTTCCTGTGGCTAGGAAAGGTCTGCCAAGGATGATGGATTCATCCATGCACTTCCCAGTCTCTAGGACTATGAAATCAGTAGGAATGTAATGGTCTTCAACCTTAACCAGAACATCCTCTACAAGTCCATAGGCTTGTTTTCTTGAGTTGTCTGCCATCTCTAATGAGATTTTGGCAGCTTTCACCTCAAAGATCCCTAATTTCTCCATTACAGAGAGGGGCATGAGGTTTACACTTGACCCCAAGTCACACAAGGCCTTCTTGAAGGTCATGGTGCCTATGGTACAAGGTATAGAAAACTTCCCAGGATCCTGCCTCTTTTGAGGCAATTGTTGCCTAGACAAGTTATCCAGTTCTTTGGTGAGCAAAGGGGGTTCATCCTCCCAAGTCTCATTTCCAAATAACTTGTCATTTAGCTTCATGATTGCTCCAAGGTATTTGGCAACTTGCTCCTCAGTGACATACTCCTCCTCTTCAGAGGAAGAATACTCATCAGAGCTCATGAAAGGCAGAAGTAAGTCCAATGGAATCTCTATGGTCTCATTTTGAGCCTCAGATTCCCATGGTTCCTCAATGGGGAGCTCATTGGAGGCCAGTGGACGTCCAGTGAGGCCTTCCTCAGTGGCGTTCACTGCTCTTCTTCCTCCCAGAATTCGGCCATATCTATGGCTTTGCACTCTTCTTTTGGATTTTCTTCAGTGTTACTTGGGAGAGTGCTTGGGGGAAGTTCAGTAATTTCTTGCTCAGCTGACCCACTTGTCCTTCCAAATTTCTGATGGAGGACCTTGTTTCATTCATGAAACTTTGAGTGGTCTTTATTAGATCAGAGACCATTGTTGCTAAGTCAGAAGTACTCTGCTTAGAACTCTGTCTGTTGCTGAGAAGATGATGGAAAAGGCTTGCTATTGCTAAACCTGTTTCTTCCACCATTATTATTGAAACCTTGTTGAGGTCTCTCTTGATTCTTCCATGAGAGATTTGGGTGATTTCTCCATGAAGAATTATAGGTGTTTCCATAGGGTTCTCCTAGGTAATTCACCTCTTCCATGGAAGGGTTCTCAGGATCATAAGCTTCTTCCTCAGATGAAGCATCCTTAGTACTGTTTGGTGCATTTTGCATTCCAGACAGACTTTGAGAAATTAAATTGACTTGTTGAGTCAATATCTTGTTCTGAGCCAATATGGCATTCAGAGTGTCAATCTCAAGAACTCCTTTCTTCTGACTAGTCCCATTGTTCACAGGATTCCTTTCAGAAGTGTACATGAATTGGTTATTTGCAACCATTTCAATCATTCTTGAGCTTCTGCAGGCGTCTTCTTCAGATGAAGAGATCCTCCAGCAGAGCTATCCAAGGACATCTTAGATAGTTCAGAGAGACCATCATAGAAAATACCTATGATGCTCCATTCAGAAAGCATGTCTGAGGGACATCTTCTGATTAATTGTTTGTATCTTTCCCAAGCTTCATAGAGGGATTCTCCATCCTTCTGTCTGAAGGTTTGGACTTCCACTCTAAGCTTACTCCATCTTTGTGGTGGAAAGAACTTTGCCAAGAAGGCATTGACTAGCTTTTCCCAAGAGTCCAGGCTTTCTTTAGGTTGAGAGTCCAACCATATTCTAGCTCTGTCTCTTACAGCAAAAGGGAATAGCATCAGTCTATAGACCTCAGGGTTAACCCCATTAGTCTTGACTGTGTCACAGATTTGCAAGAACTCAGCTAAAAACTGATGAGGATCTTCCATTGGAAGTCCATGAAACTTGCAATTCTGTTGCATTAGAGAAACTAATTGAGGCTTAAACTCAAAGTTGTTTGCTCCAATGGCAGGGATAGAGATGCTTCTCCCATAGAAATCAGGAGTAGGTGCAGTAAAGTCACCCAGCACCTTCCTTGCATTGTTGGCATTGTTGTTGTTTTCGGCTGCCATTTGCTCTTCTTCCTTGAAGAATTCGGTCAGGTCCTCTAAAGAGAGTTGTGCCTTGGCTTCTCTTAGCTTTCGCTTCAAGGTTCTCTCAGGTTCAGGATCAGCTTCAACAAGAATGCCTTTGTCTCTGCTCCTGCTCATATGAAAGAGAAGAGGACAAGAAAGTGTGGAATCCTCTATGTCACAGTATAGAGATTCCTTGAAATGTCAGAGGAAAAGAGAAATAGAAAGAAGAAGGAGAAGAAGAGTTCGAACTTTAATTAGATAAGGTTCGAATTGTGCATTTAGAAGGAGTGGTACTTCGTAAATAGAAGGATGTGGGAAGGAGGGAAGAGGATTTTCGAAAATTCATTTAAAAGATTTTGAAAACATTTTAAAAAATGTGATTGATAATTTTCGAAAATTAAAAGTAAAAAGGAAATCAAGTGATTTTTGAAAAAGATTTTTTTAAATTAGAAGTCAAAAAGATTTGATTGAAAACTATTTTGAAAAAGATGTGGTTAAAAAATTTAATTGAAAAGTTATGGTTTTAAAAAGATATGATTGAGAAGGTATGATTTGAAAACAACTTTAAAAGATATGATTTGAAAACACTTTGAAAAGATATGATCTTAAAAATTAATGACTTGCCTAACAAGAAAAGATATGATTTGAAACATTTAAACCTTTCTCAACAGAAAAGGTAACAATCTTGTGATGTTCAATCAAATCATTAATTGTTAGTAAGTATCTTTTAAAAAGGAAAGAAATTGATTTTGAAAACATTTGATTGAAAAGATATGATTTGAAAAAGATTTGATTTTGAAAAACTAAAAAAAATTGATTTGAAAACAAAATCTTCCCCCTAGCACCATCCTGGCGTTAAACGCCCAGAATGGTATACATTTTGGCGTTTAACGCCCAAAATGCACCCTTTTTGGGCGTTAAACGCCCAACCAGGTACCCTGGCTAGCGTTTAAACGCCAGTCTGCCTTCTTCACTGGGCATTTTTGAATGCTCAGCTTTTTCTGTGTAATTCCTCTGCAGTATGTTCTGAATCTTCAATTCTTTGTATCATTGACTTGAAAAGACACAAATTAAAAATATTTTTGGATTTTTAATAATCAAAATGCAAAAGGAATCAATTAACAATGCATGCAAGACACCAAACTTAGCAGTTTGTATACTACTGACACTAACAATATGAGAATGCATATGAGACACACAAAATACTTCAAGTCAATAGAATTCAAAGATCAAAACAAAGAAATATATGCATGGATTCGAAAATTATAACAAAAACATGCATAAGACACCAAACTTAAGATGAGACACTAGACTTAAACAAGAAATATTTTTGGTTTTTTTATGGTTTTTGTAAATTTTTTTTTTGTGTTTTTCGAAAATTAAGAAGAAAAAGTATCAAAGTTCTTAATGAGAATTCCAGGAATCAGTGCAGTGCTAGTCTAAGACTCCGGTCCAGGAATTAGACATGGCTTCACAGCCAGCCAAGCTTTCAAAGAAAGCTTCGGTCCAAAACACTAGACATGGCCAGAGGCCAGCCAAATCTTAGCAGATCACTGTTCCAAGAGCGAAATTGATGAGAATCAACAAGCTCTTGTGGTGATAAGTTGAAACCTCGGTCCAATCAGATTAGACATGGCTTCTCAGCCAGCCAGATTTCAACAAATCATCATGAAACTCTAGAATTCATCTTCAAGAATTTCGAAAAAAAAATAAATACCTAATCTAAGCAACAAGATGAACCGTCAGTTGTCCAGCCTAAAACAATCCTGGGCAATAACACCAAAAACTTGATGTTGTTGCCGGATCTTGGCACTGATGTTACCAAAAGCTTGCTCAAAACTTGAACAATCCCTGGCAACGGCGCCAAAAACTTGGTGGGCGAAATTGTGAACAATACTTTTTCACAACTCAAATAATCCCCGGTAATGGCTCCAAGAACTTGGTGCGCTCAATACCATGGCATTACACAACTTCGCACAACTAACCAGCAAGTGCACTGGGTCGTCCAAGTAATAAACCTTACGTGAGTAAGGGTCGATCCCACGGAGATTGTTAGTATTGAAGCAAGCTATGGTCATCTTGTAAATCTTAGTCAGGCAAACTCAAATGTATATGATGATGAACGAAAATACTATAAAGATAAAGATAGTGATACTTATGTATATCATTGGTGAGCTTCAGACAAGTGTATGAAGATGCCTTCCCTTCCGTCTCTCTGCTTTCCTACTGCCTTCATCCAATCCTTCTTACTCCTTTCCATGGCAAACTCGTGTAGGGTCTCACTGTTGTCAGCAGCTACCTCCCATCCGCGCAGTGAAAGCTAATGCACACACTCTGTCACAGTGCTGCCAGTCACCGGTTTGGTTCCCTCCCCTACCGGAATAGAATAACTCTTTTGCGTCTGTCACTAACGCCCAGTAGGTTACAGGTTTGAAGCACGTCACAGTCATTCATTCATTGAATCCTACTCAGAATACCACAAACAAGGTTAGACCTTCCGGATTCTCTTGAATGCTGCCATCAGTTCTTGCCTATACCACGAAGACTCTGATCTCACGGAATGGCTGGCTCGTTTGTCAGGCGAGCACTCGGTTGTCAGGCGATCAACCATGCATCGTGCAATCAGAAATCCAAGAGATTCACTAAGCCTCAGATGCTTGTAGAACAAGAATGGTTGTCAGTCACCTTGTTCATGGGTGAGAATGGTGATGGGCGTCAATCATCACCTTCATCATGTTGAAGAACAAGTGATATCTTGGTAAAAGAACAAGCGGAATTGAATGGAAGAACAATAGTAATTGCATTAATACTCGAGGTACAGCAGAGCTCCACACCCTTAATCTATGGTGTGTAGAAACTCCACCGTTGAAAATACATAAGCATAAGGTCTAGGCATGGCCGAATGGCCAGCCTCTCTAAGATAGCATAAAACAAAGATAGCTACCAAGAGTCTCTCTAAAAGCTCCCTAATACAATAGTAAAAGGTCCTACTTATAGAAAACTAGTACATAGATGAGTAAATGACATAAAAATCCACTTCCGGGCCCACTTGGTGTGTGCTTGGGCTGAGCAATGAAGGAAATTCGTGTAGAGACTCCTCTTGGAGTTAAACGCCAGCTTTAGTGCCAGTTTGGGCGTTTAACTCCCATTTGGGTGCCAGTTCCAGCGTTTAACGCTGGGATTTCTTGAGGTGACTTTGAACGCCGGTTTGGGCCATCAAATCTTGGGCAAAGTATGGATTATCATATATTGCTGGAAAGCCCAGGATGTCTACTTTCCAACGCCGTTGAGAGCGCGCCAATTGGGCTTCTGTAGCTCCAGAAAATCCGCTTTGAGTGCAGGGAGGTCAGAATCCAACAGCATCTGCAGTCCTTTTGAGTCTCTGGATCAGATTTTTGCTCAGGTCCCTCAATTTCAGCCAGAAAATACCTGAAATCACAGAAAAACACACAAACTCATAGTAAAGTCCAGAAAAGTGAATTTTAACTAAAAACTAACAAAAATATACTAAAAACTAACTAGATCATATAAAAAACATACTAAAAACAATGCCAAAAAGTATACAAATCATCCGCTCATCACAGCCATATTCTAAATGATGCACAGAAGAACTACACAACCACAGAAAAGGAGTTACTTGCAGTGGTTTATGCCATTGACAAGTTCAGATCTTATTTAGTAAGATCAAAAGTGATTGTGTAAACTGACCATGCTGCTCTTAAATATCTACTCACAAAGTTGGATTCAAAACCCAGGCTATTAAGATGGGTGTTGCTTCTGCAAGAGTTTGATATAGAAATAAGAGACAGAAAAGGGACAGAGAATCAAGTAGCTGATCACCTGTCCCAGATAGAACCAATAGCAGGAGCATCCCTCCCTCCTACTGAGATCTCTGAAACCTTTCCGGATGAGCAATTGTTTGCTATTTAGAAAGCTCCGTGGCTTACAGACAGTGCAAACTATAAGACTCAAGGTTCTCCTTCTGTAACCATGGAGAGGAAGCATGAAGAACTTCTCTCAAAACAGAGTCAAACAGAGCCCCCACAGTCAAACCCTAAGTTTGGTGTTTGGAGGCCACAACCAACTTCTAATTTTGGTGTTGAACCCCCACATTCAAACTCTAAGATTGGTGTTGGGAGGTTCCAACATTGCTCTGAACATCTGTGAGGCTCCATGAGAGCCCACTGTCAAGCTACTGACATTAAAGAAGCGCTTGTTGGGAGGCAACCCAATGTTATATTTATCTATTTTCTATTGTTATTTTATATTTTCTATAGGTTGATGATCATGTGAAGTCACAAAATCAATTGAAAAAGCAAAAACAGAATGAAAAACAGAAAGAAAAACAGCACACCCTGGATGAAAAGCTTGCTGGCGTTTAAATGCCAGTAAGGGCAGCAAATGGGCGTTTAACGCCCAGTCTGGCACCATTCTGGGCGTTTAACGCCAGAAAGGTGCACCAGACTGGCGTTTAACGCCAGAAAGGGGCACCAGATTGGCGTTAAACGCCAGAAATGGGCACCAGCCCGGCGTTTAACGCCAGGATTGGCAGAAGGAGCATTTTTGCTCGCCACTTGGTGCAGGGATGAATTATCCTTGACACCTCAGGATCTGTGGACCCCACAGGATCCCCACCTATCCCACCACTCTCTCTCTTCTTCACCCATTCACCAATCACCTCAGCACCTCTTCCCCAAAAATCCCTCACCTATCAAATCCCACCATTCTCTTCACCACTCACATCCATCCTTCATAAAACCCCACCTACCCCACCACCCAAATAGAAACCACTTTCCCTCCCAAAGCCACCCGCAAAGCCCCTCTATCTCCTCCATTTTCTTCTTCTTCTACTCCCTTCTTTCTTCTTTTGCTCGAGGACGAGCAAACTTTCTAAGTTTGGTGTGGTAAAAGCGTTGTTTTTTGTTTTTCCATAACCATTTATGGCACCTAAGGCCGGAGAAACCTCTAGAAAGAGGAAAGGAAAGGCATAAGTTTCCACCTCCGAGTCATGGGAGATGGAGAGATTCATCTCAAGGGTGCATCAAGATCACTTCTATGAAGTTGTGGCCA
Source organism: Arachis stenosperma (assembly GCF_014773155.1). NCBI lineage: Eukaryota > Viridiplantae > Streptophyta > Magnoliopsida > Fabales > Fabaceae > Arachis > Arachis stenosperma. The sequence goes on along the minus strand of NC_080385.1, from coordinate 126,019,202 downwards.
AGAAGAAGGTAATCCCGGAGGTCCCTTTCAAACTTAAAAAAGGGTCAACTTTGATCAAAGGTTGGACCAAGTCCTCATGGATACCACTATGAAAAGGATGGAGCAAACAAGAGATCCCACTCATGGACATGAGCATGAGGAGAGTCCTCATCATAAAATCCCTGAGATGCCTCAAATGATGCACTTTCCTCCACAAAACTATTGGGAGCAAATCAACACCTCCCTAGGAGAATTGAGTTCTAACATGGGACAACTAAGGGTGGAGCACCAAGAACATTCCATCCTCCTCCATGAAATTAGAGAAGACCAAAGAATCATGAGAGAGGAGCAAAAAAGACAAGGAAGAGACATTGAGGAGCTCAAGCACTCCATAAGATCTTCAAGAAGGAGAACTAGCCGTCATCTCTAAGGTGGACCCGTTCTTTAATTTCCTTGTTCTTATTATTCTGTTTTTCGATTTTTATGCTTGATGTTCTATCTATGTTTGTGTCTTCACTACATGATCATTAGTATCTTAGTGTCTATGCCTTAAAGCTATGAATGTCCTATGAATTCATCACCTTTCTTAAATGAAAAATGTTTTTATTACAAAAGAACAAGAAGTACATGATTTCGAATTCATCCTTGAAACTAGTTTAATTATTTTGATGTGGTGACAATAGTTTTTGTTTTTTGAATGAATGCTTGAACAGTGCATATGTCTTTTGAATTTGTTGTTTTAAGAATGTTAAAATTGTTGGCTCTTGAAAGAATGATGGAAAAGGAGAAATGTTATTGAGGATCTGAAAAATCATCAAATTGATTCTTGAAGCAAGAAAAAGCAGTGAATACAAAAAAAGAGAAAAAAAGAAAAAAAAGAAAAAAAAAGAAAAAGCAAGCAGAAAAAGCCAATAACCCTTTAAACCAAAAGGCAAGGGTAAAAATAAAAAGGATCCAAGGCTTTGAGCATCAGTGGATAGGAGGGCCTACAAGAATAATATCCTGGCCTAAGCGGCTAAACCAAGCTGTCCCTAACCATGTGCTTGTGGCATGAAGGTGTCAAGTGAAAACTTGAGACTGAGCGGTTAAAGTCATGATCCAAAGCAAAAAGAGTGTGTTTGAGAACCCTGGACACCTCTAATTGGGGACTCTAGCAAAGCTGAGTCACAATCTGAAAAGGTTCACCCAGTTATGTGTCTATGGCATGTATGTATCCGGTGGTAATACTGGAAAACAGAGTGCTTTGGGCCACGGCCAAGACTCGTAAAGTAGCTATGTTCAAGAATCAACATACTATACTAGGAGAATCAATAACACTATCTGAATTCTGAGTTCCTATAGATGCCAATCATTCTAAACTGCAAAGGATAAAGTGAGATGCCAAAACTGTTCAGAGGCAAAAAGTTACTAGTCCCGCTCATCTAATTGGAGCTAACTTTCATTGATATTTTGGAGTCTATAGTATGTTCTCTTCTTTTTATCCTATTTGAGTTTCAGTTTCTTGGGGACAAGCAACAATTTAAGTTTGGTGTTGTGATGAGCGGATAATTTATACGCTTTTTGGCATTGTTTTTAGTATGTTTTTAGTACATTTTAGTTAGTTTTTAGTATGATTTTATTAGTTCTTATTTAAAATTCACTTTTCTGGGCTTTACTATGAGTTTGTGTGTTTTTCTATGATTTCAGGTAATTTCTGGCTGAAATTGAGGGACCTGAGCAAAAATCTGATTCAGAGGCTGAAAAAGGACTGTAGATTCTGTTGGATTCTGACCTCCATACACTCGAAGTGGATTTTCTAGAGCTACAGAAGCCCAATTGGTGCGCTCTCAATTGCGTTGGAAAGTAGACATTCTGGGCTTTCCAGCAATGTATAATAGTCTATACTTTGTCCGATATTTAATGGCCCAAACCGGCGTTGCAAATCAGCTTCAGAATTCCCAGCGTTTAATGCCGGAACTGGCACAAACGTTGGAGTTAAACGCCCAAACTGGCACAAAAGCTGGCTTTTAACTCCAGGAAAAGTCTCTACACATGAAAGCTTCAATGCTCAGCCCAAGAACACACCAAGTGGACCCCGGAAGTGGATTTTTACGTCATTTATTTATTTCTGTATATCTTAGGTTACTAGTTCACTATTAATAGGACCTTTTGACATTGTACCTTGACCTCATGACACATTACACGTTTCTTATTATATCTTCTATGGCATGAGTCTCTAAACCCCATGGTTAGGGGGTGAGGAGCTCTGCTGTGTCTTGACCTCAATTACTACTATTTTTCATTCAATCACGCTTGCTTCTATTCTAAGATATCACTTGTTCCTAAACTTGATGAATGTGATGATCCGTGACACTCATCATCATTCTCACCTATGAACGTGTGCCTGACAACCACCTCCGTTCTACCTTAGATTGAGTAGATATCTCTTGGATTCTTTAATCAGAATCTTCGTAGTATAAGCTAGAATTGATGGCGGCATTCAAGAGAATCCGGAAGGTCTAAACCTTGTCTATGGTATTCTGAGTAGGATTCAGGGATTGAATGACTGTGACGAGCTTCAAACTCGCGATTGTGGGGCGTTAGTGACAGACGCAAAAGAATCATTGGAATCTATTCCGACATGATCGAGAACCGACAGATGAATAGCCGTGCTGTGACAGAGCGCGTTGAACATTTTCACTGAGAGGATGGGAGGTAGCCATTGACAACGGCGAAACCCTACATACAGCTTGCCATGGAAGGAGCCTTGCGTGCATGAAGAAGAAGACAGTAGGAAAGCAGAGATTCAGAAGATAGAGCATATCCAAAACCTCAACCTGTTCTCCATTACTGCAAAACAAGTACTTATTTCACGTTCTTTTACTTTTCACAATTAAACCTGATAATTATTGATATCCTGACTAAGAGTTACAAGATAACCATAGCTTGCTTCAAGCCGACAATCTCCGTGGGATCGACCCTTACTCACGTAAGGTATTACTTGGACGACCTAGTGCACTTGCTGGTTAGTTGTGCGGAATTGCAAAAGTGTGACTGCAATTTCGTGCATCAATGCATAATCTCATGACTTGGAACAAAGCTTTGTATGCACTTTAACTGCTTGATTTCAGGACAATGGAAGCTAAAAGGAGCCACGTTAGCAGCTACGTTAATCTAATTAACGTGACCACTAACGTGGAATGGGGACAAGCTTGTAGCGTTAATGGAAAAGGTGATCACCAATAACGCATTCGAAGCCATCATAGCCCACGTTAGTTGCCACGTTAACTACATTAACGTGGTAGCTAACGTGGAGGAAAAGAGGAGCTCCAACGTTAGTGGTAAAAGTGAATGCCACTAACGTTCCACAAAGGCACAAATTAAGCCACGTTAAGAGTCACGTTAATCTAATTAACGTGAACTCTAACGTGGGATGAGGAATCAATTACCAATGTTAGTGACACTCACCTTTGTTACTAACGTTGGACCAACCCAAGAGTGCCCACGTTAGTGGTCACGTTAAGACCACTAACGTGAGAAGTAACGTGGAGCTAAGCATGATAAGCCAACATTAGTGACACTCACCTTTGTCACTAACGTTGGAGATGGCAATCACTACCACGTTAGTGGCCACGTTAATCCAATTAACGTGAACTCTAACGTGGGAAGGAGGGCGTTTGGAGCGTTAGTGAAAAAGGTAAGTGTCACTAACGCTCTCGAAGCTTAGGCATGCCCATGTTAAGAGTCACGTTAGTTATACTAACATGAACTCTAACGTAGGGAAAGGGGGCAAAAGGCAACGTTATTGGAAAAGGTGAGTTCCAATAACATTTGCGAAGGACCAAGAGGCAACGTTAGTGGTCACATTAGTGCCACTAACGTTGAAGTTAATGTGGATCATTTTGGGTTGGAACGTTAATGAAAAAGGTGATCGTCACTAACATTCTCGAATCCACATTTTCACTTAACGTTAACACTACTAACGTCCTAACTAACGTCCATGCCTAACTCACACTTTTTTGCAAACAAAGCTGAGCCCACTGAAAAATGTAACTGCTTCAACACAAGATCAAAGGCCCATATCCAACACTTGAAGAACTAACTAGAAGATCAAGAAGTGTAGTATATATAGGAGTAGTTTTGAACTAGAGAAGGGATTGGCATTTTTGGAGAACTACACCTTGTATATTTACTTTTCTGCACTTTTAGTCACTCTAGAATGTATTCTTCTTCATCATTTTCCCTTTCCAGAGCTATGAACAACTAAACTCCCTTTTATTGGGTTAGGGAGCTCTGTTGTAATTTGATGGATCAATTATAGTTTGCATTCTTCTTCCTCTTTCTTTTCTCTTGATTTACTAGAAAGCTTTCGATCTTAATTCAATTGGTTAGTTGTCTAGGAAAAGAAACTCTCCATAATTGGATCTCCTCTGAGCCTTGGAAAAGGGATGAGGAGATCATGCTAGAAATGCTTTCTCATGTTGGACCAAATTGGGGTTTGGGCGGATATAGTGACATGTAATCCTCCCAACACTTTGATTTGGAAATACATGTGGTACAATCAGTGACCATACTTTGTCTCTTCCCATGAGAAATTAAATCAAGGAATTGGGCAATTGTTCAAGCTTAGAGAGATTGGGTTACCAAGGAATTGAGATCCAATCATCTAAGATTGCCAAGGAGATCAATGAATGCATTGATTGAGGAAGAGATGAGAATGAACTTGATCCGCAGAATGCAACATCTTCTAAGCCCAATGAATCCCCCATTTCTGATCTTATCCATTCTCTTTATTTTTTGCCATTTATCTTTATGCTCATCTCCCCAATCCCTCATTTAAGATTCTGCAATTTATTTTCTGTAATTTACTTTCTCGCCATTTAATTTTCTGCAAATCTCAACTAAATTTCTGTTTAGCTCAACTAGCACACTTTTCCAACTAAAGTTGCTTGACCAACCAATCCCTGTGGGATTCGACCTCACTCTATTGTGAGTTTTTACTTGACGACAATTCGGTATACTTGTCGAAGGGAAATTTGTTGAGAGACAAGTTTTTGTGAATCATTTCTTCCTATTAATTTTTATCTTTTTATATTTTATTAGTTTTATTTTAATTTTGACTTTAATTTCAAAAAAATAAAAATAAATAAATAAATAAATAAATAGTACTAATATTTTTCTTAATTTCTGAAATTAAGTTTCGTGTTTCCTAGTTAGTTTTATTTTAATTGTTTTTATTTAATTTGCCTAATAATTTCAAAATTTTTAATTTTAATTTTAATTGTAATTTTCAAATTTTAGTGTTTATTTTATTCAGTACTTTTATCTCTTTACACAGGTTACCTCACTGGAAATTCTCTGCACTCTGACGTAGAGAGTTCCATCTTTTCTTGTCTTCTGTTTGTTTATGCACAGGAACAGAGACAAAGAACATCTTGGTGGACGAAATTGTGATCAAAATTCTTGTATCATTTGTGATCAATGTTCTAATTATGGCACTGGTTGAATTCACAACTCCGTTCAACTAACCAGCAAGTGTACTGGGTCGTCCAAGTAATAAACCTTACGTGAGTAAGGGTCGAATCCACAGAGATTGTTGGTATGAAGCAAGCTATGGTCACCTTGTAAATCTCAGTTAGGCAGATTAAACATTATTTATGGGTTCGAAAATAGAAATAAAGATTAGAAATAAGAAAAGGGATAGAATACTTATGCAGATTCATTGGTAGGAATTTCAGTTAAGTATATGAAGATGCTGTATGGCTCAAGGACGCCTGCCCTTCCACTGCTTCTATTCAATCCTTCTTACTCCTTTCCATGGCAAGCTTTGTTTAGGGGTTCACCATCAGCGGTGGCTACTTTCAATCCTCTCGGGAAAATAATCCTATGCGGTTGTCAATCGCACGGCTAATCGTCTGGAGGCATCACCCATGGTTGATGGCTACATCCCATCCTCGCAGTGAAAACTAATGCTCACGCACTCTGTCACAGTACGGCTAATCACTGGTTGGTTCCCGCGCCTACTGGAATAGAATCCCTTGATTCTTTTGCGTCTGTCACTAACGCCCAGCACTTGCAAGTTTGAAGCACGTCACAGTCATTCATTACCGGAATCCTACTCGGAATACCACAGACAAGGTTAGACTTTCCGGATTCCCAGGATCCTACTCGGAATACCACAGACAAGGTGAGACTTTCCGGATCCTCATAAATGCCGCCATCTATCTAGCTTATACCACGAAGATTCTGTTGGGGAATCTAAGAGATACACATTCAAGCTCTGTTGCATGTAGAACGGAAGTGGTTGTCAATTACGTGCGTTCATAAGTGAGAATGATGATGAGGGTTATCTAACTCATCACATTCATTATGTTCTTGGGTACGAATGAATATCTTGGAATAAGAATAAGAGAGATTTGAATAAAAGAAAATAGAACTTCATTAATACTTGAGGTACAGCAGAGCTCCACACCCTTAATCTATGGTGTGCAGAAACTCCACCGTTGAAAATACATAAGTGCAAGAGGTTCAGGCATGGCCGAATGGCCAGCCCTCTCCTTGATCAAGTGACCGAATGATTCAAAGAGATTAAAGTGGTCAAAATATGTCTAATACAATAGATAAATGTCCTATATATACTAGACTAGCTACTAGGGTTTACATGAGTAAGTAATTGATGCATAAATCCACTTCCGGGGCCCACTTGGTGTATGTTTGGGCTGAGCTTGATCAATCCACGAGCTGAGGCTTCTCTTGGAGTTGAACTTTGAGTTATGACATGTTTTGGGCGTTCAACTCCGGATCATGACGTTTTTCTGGCGTTTAACTTCAGACAGCAGCGTGTACTTGGCGTTCAACGCCAAGTTACATCGTCATTCTTCGAATAAAGTATGGACTATTATATATTGCTGGAAAGCCCTGGATGTCTACTTTCCAACGCCGTTGAGAGCGCGCCAATTGGAGTTCTGTAGCTTCAGAAAATCCATTTCGAGTGCAAGGAGGTCAGAATCCGACAGCATCAGCAGTCCTTTTGTCAGCCTTTTTCAGAGTTTTGCTCAAGTCCCTCAATTTCAGTCAGAATTTACCTGAAATCACAGAAAAACACACAAACTCATAGTAAAGTCCAGAAATGTGAATTTAACATAAAAACTAATGAAAACATCCCTAAAAGTAGCTCAAACTCACTAAAAACTACCTAAAAACAATGCCAAAAAGCGTATAAATTATCCGCTCATCACAACACCAAACTTAAATTGTTGCTTGTCCCCAAGCAACTGAAAATCAATTAGGATAAAAAGAAGAGAATATACTATAAAGTCCAAAATATCAATGAATATTAATTTAATTAGATGAGCGGGACTTGTAGCTTTTTGCTTCTGAACAGTTTTGGCATCTCACTTTTTCCTTTGTAGTTTAGAGTGATTGGCGTCTCTCAGGAACTTAGAATTTGGGATAGTGTTATTGACTTTCCTAGTTAAGCATGTTGATTCTTGAACACAGCTACTTATGAGTCTTGGCCGTGGCCCTAAGCACTTTGTCTTCCAGTATTACCACCGGATACACAAATGCCACAGACACATAACTGGGTGAACCTTTTCAGATTGTGACTCAGCTTTGCTAAAGTCCCCAGTTAGTGGTGTCCAGAGCTCTTAAGCACACTCTTTTGCCTTGGATCACGACTTTAACCGTTCAGTCTCAAACTTTTCACTTGGACCTTCATGACACAAGCACATGGTTAGGGACAGCTTGATTTAGCCGCTTAGGCCTGGATTTAATTTCCTTGGGCCCTCCTATCCATTGATGCTCAAAGCCTTGGATCCTTTTTACCCTTGCCTTTTGGTTTTAAGGGTTATTGGCTTTTTCTACTGCTCCTTCTTTTTCTATATACTCTTTTTAGCTCCCTTTTTTTTTTCACTGCTTTTTCTTGTTTCAAGAATCAATTTCATAAATTTTTCAGATCATCAATAACATTTCTCTTTGTTCATCATTCTTTCAAGAACCAACAATTTTTAACACTCATAAACAACAATATCCAAAGACATATGTACTGTTCAATCATTCATTCAGAAAACAAAAAGTATTGTCACCACATCAATATAATTAAATTAAATTCAATAATAAATTCGAAATTTATGTACTTCTTGTTCTTTTGAATTAAAATATTTTTCATTTAAGAGAGGTGAAGGATTAATGAATTTTATTCATAGCTTTAAGGCATGGTTACATACTAATGATCATGAAATAAAGACACAAAACATAGATAAACACAACATTAAAAACCAAAAAGCAGAAAGAAATAAGAACAAGGAATGAATTCACCTGAGTGAAGGTGGCGCCTTCTTGAAGAACCAATGGTGCTCTTTGAGCTCCTCTATGTCTCTTCCTTGCTTCTTTTGAATGATTCCTAGTAATTTTTGTGTTCCTCCCCTTAGTTGCTTCCAATATTTGTGTGGAGGACAACTTATCCCCTGAGGTATCTCAGGGATCTCTTGATTTGCAGCCACATGTTCTACCACTGAGCTATGATGGCTTATATTTTTATCTTTCCATCTCCCATGACTCAGAGGTGGAAGCTTTTTGTCTTCCCTTTGAGGTTTCTCTGGCTTTAGGTGCCATTAATGGTAATGGAAAAGCAAAAAAAGCTATGCTTTTACCACACCAAACTTAAAATATTGCTCGCCCTCGAGCAAGAGAAGAAAGAAGAGAAGAAGAAGAAGAAGAAGAAGAAGAAGAAAATGGAGGAGAGTGAGGGGAGATGGATTCGGCTATATGGGTGGGATTGGGTGGGAAGGAGAAGTTAAATTATAAAGGTAGGTGGGGTGTATGGGGAAGAGTGGATAAATGTGGGTGGTGAATGAAAAACAGAAGGAATGACCATGAATGGAGAGAGAGAGGGCGAGGTAGGTGGGGATCCTGTGAGGTTCACAGATCCTGAGGTGATCCTGTGGGGTCCACAGATCCTGAGGTGTCAAGGAATTCCATCCCTGCACCAAATAGGCATGTAAAATGCCTTTGCACACCATTCTGGCGTTCAAACACCCATTGGTGCATGTTCTGGGCGTTCAACGCCCATGTAATGCATGTTTCTGGCGTTGAACGCCAGTTTCATGCTTGTTCCTGGCGTTCAGCGCCAGTTTGTCCTTGCTGTGCACCATCCTGGCGTTTAACACCAGGTTGTTGCTTGTTTTGGGCGTTTAGCGCCAGAATGGTGCTCTGTTCTGGCGTTGAACGCCGGCCAGATGCACCTTACTGGCGTTGAACGCCAGTCTGCGCTGCCTCCAGGGTGAACAATTTTTTTCTTCTATTTTTGACTCTGTTTTTAATTTTTTTGATTTTTTTCGTGACTCCTCATGATCATGTACCTAATTAAACACAAAAATTACAAAGAAACAAAATAAAATAAAATTAGATAAATAAAATTGGGTTGCCTTCCAACAAGCGCTTCTTTAATGTCAATAGCTTGACAGTGGCTCTCATGGAGCCACAAGGTGATCAGGTCAATGTTAGTGTGTAGTCCCAACACCAAACTTAGAGTTTGGATATGGGGTTTGAACACCAAACTTAGAGTTTGGTTGTGGCCTCACAACACCAAACTTAGAGTTTGACTGTGTGGGCTCTTTTTGACTCTGAACTGAGAGAAGCTCTTCATGCTTACTCTCTTTTGTCACAGAGGGATGGCCTTGTGTTTTAAACACAAGGTATTCCCCATTCAATTGAAGAACTAACTCACCTCTGTTGACATCTATCACAGCTCCTGCTGTGGCTAGGAAAGGTCTTCCTAGGATGATGCATTCATCATCTTCCTTCCTAGTGTCTAGGATTATGAAATCAGTAGGGATGTAAAGGCCTTCAACCTTTACTAGTACGTCCTCTACTAATCCATAAGCTTGTCTCAATGACTTGTCTGCAAGTTGTAATGAGAACAAGGCAGGTTGTACCTCAATGATCCCCAGCTTCTCCATTACGGAGAGTGGCATTAGATTTATCCCTAACCCCAGATCACACAGAGCTTTTTCAAAGATCATGGTGCCTATGGTACAAGGTATTAAGAACTTGCCAGGATCCTGTTTCTTTTGAGGTAGAATTTTCTGAATCCAAGTATCCAGTTCATTAATGAGTAAGGGAGGTTCACTTTCCCAAGTCTCATTACCAAACAACTTGGCATTCAGCTTCATGATAACTCCTAAATATTGAGCAACTTGCTCTCCAGTTACATCTTCATCCTCTTCAGAGGATGAATAATCTTCAGAGCTCATGAATGGCAGAAGGAGATTTAATGGAATCTCTATGGTCTCTAGATGAGGCTCAGATTCCTCTGGATCCTTAATAGGAAACTCCTTCTTGCTTGAGGGACGTCCCAGGAGGTCTTCCTCACTGGGATTTTCGTCCTCCTCCTCCCTAGTGCATTCGGCCACTTTGATTAAATCAATGGCCTTGCACTCTCCTTTTGGATTCTCTTCTGTGTTGCTTGGGAGAATACTGGGAGGAGTTTCAATAACTTTCTTACTCAGCTGGCCTACTTGTGCCTCCAAATTTCTAATGGAGGATCTTGTTTCATTCATGAAACTGAAAGTGGCCTTTGACAGATCAGAGACTATATTGGCTAAATTAGAAGTGTTTTGTTCAGAATTCTCTGTCTGTTGCTGAGAAGATGATGGATATGGCTTGCTATTATTCAGCCTGTTGCGTCCACCATTGTTAAAACCTTGTTGAGGTTTTTGTTGATCCTTCCATGAGAAATTTGGATAATTTCTCCATGATGAGTTATAGGTGTTTCCATAAGGTTCACCTATGTAATTAACCTCTGCCATGGCAGGGTTCTCAGGATCATAAGCTTCTTCAGAAGCTGCCTCTCTAGTACTGTTGGATGCATGTTGCAATCCATTCAGATTTTGAGAGATTATGTTGACCTGTTGAGTCAACATTTTGTTCTGAGCCAATATGGCATTCAGAGCATCAATTTTAAGAACTCTTTTCTTCTGAGGTACCCCATTATTCACGGAATTCCTCTCAGAGGTGTACATGAACTGGTTGTTTGCAACCATGTCAATGAGTTCTTGAGCCTCTTCAGGCGTTTTCTTCAGGTGAATAGATCCACCTGCAGAATGGTCCAATGACATTTTCGAAAATTCAGAGAGACCATAATAGAATATGTCTAAAATGGTCCATTCTGAAAACATGTCAGATGGACATCTTTTGGTCAGCTGCTTGTATCTTTCCCAAGCTTCATAGAGGGATTCACCATCTTTTTGTTTGAAGGTTTGAACATCCACTCTCAGCTTGCTCAGCTTTTGAGGAGGAAAGAATTTATCCAAGAATGCAGTGACAAGCTTATCCCATGAGTCCAGGCTGTCCTTGGGTTGTGAATCCAACCATACTCTAGCTCTGTCTCTTACAGCAAAAGGGAAAAGCATGAGTCTGTAGACTTCAGGATCAACTCCATTTGTCTTTACAGTCTCACAGATCTGCAAGAACTCAGTTAAAAACTGATAAGGATCTTCAGATGGAAGTCCATAAAACTTGCAGTTTTGTTGCATTAATGCAACTAGCTGAGGTTTCAGCTCAAAGTTATTGGCTCCAATGGCAGGAATGGAGATGCTTCTTCCATCAAACTTGGACGTTGGCTTTGTGAAGTCACCAAGCATTCTCCTTGCATTATTATTATTATTTCCGTCTGCCATCTCTTTCTCTTGTTCGAAAATTTCTAGAAGGTTTCTTCTGGATTGTTGCAATTTAGCTTCTCTTAATTTTCTCTTCAGAGTCCTTTCAGGTTCTGGATCAATTTCAACAAGAGTGCCTTTATCCCTGTTCCTGCTCATATGAAAGAGAAGAAAACAAGAAAAGAAAGAGGAATCCTCTATGTCACAGTATAGAGATTCCTTTATGTTAGTAGAAAAAGAAAGGGGGTAGAAGAATGAAGAATGGATTCGGTTTTATGGATGAAGAGAGGTGAAGAGAAGTGTTAGTAATTAAATAATTAAATAGAAGAAGAAAAGAGAAGAGAAAATTCGAAAATAATTTTGAAAAAGGGTTAGTGATTTTCGAAAATTAGAAATAAATTATAATTAAAATTTAAACATGAAACAATTAATTAATTAAAAAGAACTTTTGAAAAAGGGAAGAGATATTTTCGAAAATTAGAGAGAGAAAAGTAGTTAGGTGGTTTTGAAAAAGATAAGAAACAAACAAGAAGTTAGTTAGTTGATTGAAAAAGATTTGAAATCAAAATTGAAAAAGATAAGAAGATATTAAGTTAGATAAGATATTTTGAAATCAAATTTTGAAAAAGATAAAAAAATTTTTTGAAAAAGATAAGATAAGAGATAAAAAAGATTTAATTTAAAAATTTTGAAATTACTTACTTCACTAACAAGAAACTACAAGATAAGATTCTAGAACTCAAAGATTGAACCTTTCTTAACAAGAAAGTAACAAACTTCAAATTTTTGAACCAATCACATTAATTATTAGTGAATTTTTGAAAATATGATATAAAGATAAGAAAAAGATTTTGAAAATATTTTGAAAAAGATTTTTGAAATTTTCGAAAATTATAAAAAAATGGAAAAGATATGATTTTTGAAAAAGATTTTGAAAAGATAAGATTTTTAAAATTGAAATTTTGATTTGACTTGTAAGAAACAACTAATTTTGAAAATTTTTGACCAAGTCAACCCAAAATTTCGAAATTTTGGAGGGAAATAAGGAAAAGATATTTTTTTGATTTTTGAATTTTTAATTAAGAGAGAGAAAAACACAAACATGACCCAAAACATAAAAATTTTGGATCAAAATACAAAATACATGCAAGAACACTATGAATGTCAAGATGAACACCAAGAACACTTTGAAGATCATGATGAACATCAAGAACACAATTTTGAAAAATTTTTGATGCAAAGAAAACATGCAAGACACCAAACTTAGAAATCTTTAATGCATGGAAAATATGAATGCAAAAATGCACATGAAAAACAACAAACAACACAAAACAAGAAATCATCAAGATCAAACAAGAAGACTTGTCAAGAACTACTTGAAGATCATGAAGAACACTATGAATGCATAGATTTTCGAAAAAATGCAAGAAAAATTTTTAAAAACATGCAATTGACACCAAACTTAAAAATTAACACAAGACTCAAACAAGAACACAAAATATTTTTGATTTTTATGATTTTCTAATTTTTTTTGTATTTTTATTAATTTTCTTTTCGAAAATATTTTTTAAAAAAACGAAAAATAAAAGAAAAATTTTGAAAAAGATTTTTGAAAAGAAAATTACCTAATCTGAGCAACAAGATGAACCGTCAGTTGTCCATACTCGAACAATCCCCGGCAACGGCGCCAAAAACTTGGTGGACGAAATTGTGATCAAAATTCTTGTATCATTTGTGATCAATGTTCTAATTATGGCACTGGTTGAATTCACAACTCCGTTCAACTAACCAGCAAGTGTACTGGGTCGTCCAAGTAATAAACCTTACGTGAGTAAGGGTCGAATCCACAGAGATTGTTGGTATGAAGCAAGCTATGGTCACCTTGTAAATCTCAGTTAGGCAGATTAAACATTATTTATGGGTTCGAAAATAGAAATAAAGATTAGAAATAAGAAAAGGGATAGAATACTTATGCAGATTCATTGGTAGGAATTTCAGTTAAGTATATGAAGATGCTGTATGGCTCAAGGACGCCTGCCCTCCCACTGCTTCTATTCAATCCTTCTTACTCCTTTCCATGGCAAGCTTTGTTTAGGGGTTCACCATCAGCGGTGGCTACTTTCAATCCTCTCGGGAAAATAATCCTATGCGGTTGTCAATCGCACGGCTAATCGTCTGGAGGCATCACCCATGGTTGATGGCTACATCCCATCCTCGCAGTGAAAACTAATGCTCACGCACTCTGTCACAGTACGGCTAATCACTGGTTGGTTCCCGCGCCTACTGGAATAGAATCCCTTGATTCTTTTGCGTCTGTCACTAACGCCCAGCACTTGCAAGTTTGAAGCACGTCACAGTCATTCATTACCGGAATCCTACTCGGAATACCACAGACAAGGTTAGACTTTCCGGATTCCCAGGATCCTACTCGGAATACCACAGACAAGGTGAGACTTTCTGGATCCTCATAAATGCCGCCATCTATCTAGCTTATACCACGAAGATTCTGTTGGGGAATCTAAGAGATACACATTCAAGCTCTGTTGCATGTAGAACGGAAGTGGTTGTCAATCACGTGCGTTCATAAGTGAGAATGATGATGAGGGTTATCTAACTCATCACATTCATTATGTTCTTGGGTACGAATGAATATCTTGGAATAAGAATAAGAGAGATTTGAATAAAAGAAAATAGAACTTCATTAATACTTGAGGTACAGCAGAGCTCCACACCCTTAATCTATGGTGTGCAGAAACTCCACCGTTGAAAATACATAAGTGCAAGAGGTTCAGGCATGGCCGAATGGCCAGCCCTCTCCTTGATCAAGTGACCGAATGATTCAAAGAGATTAAAGTGGTCAAAAGATGTCTAATACAATAGATAAATGTCCTATATATACTAGACTAGCTACTAGGGTTTACATGAGTAAGTAATTGATGCATAAATCCACTTTCGGGGCCCACTTGGTGTATGTTTGGGCTGAGCTTGATCAATCCACGAGCTGAGGCTTCTCTTGGAGTTGAATTTTGAGTTATGACGTGTTTTGGGCGTTCAACTCCGGATCATGACGTTTTTCTGGCGTTTAACTTCAGACAGCAGCGTGTACTTGGCGTTCAACGCCAAGTTACGTCGTCATTCTTCGAATAAAGTATGGACTATTATATATTGCTGGAAAGCCCTGGATGTCTAATTTCCAACGCCGTTGAGAGCGCGCCAATTGGAGTTCTGTAGCTCCAGAAAATCCATTTCGAGTGCAGGGAGGTCAGAATCCGACAGCATCAGCAGTCCTTTTGTCAGCCTTTTTCAGAGTTTTGCTCAAGTCCCTCAATTTCAGTCAGAATTTACCTGAAATCACAGAAAAACACACAAACTCATAGTAAAGTCCAGAAATGTGAATTTAACATAAAAACTAATGAAAACATCCCTAAAAGTAGATCAAACTCACTAAAAACTACCTAAAAATAATGCCAAAAAGCGTATAAATTATCCGCTCATCACATCTCTTAGACTTTGATCCTGAACCTAAAAGGACTTTCAGGCGGCGTCTGCAACAAGCAAAACTTTACAAGGCTACAGAATCCACTATGGATCCTAACAATGCTGCTAATGCGAATGTGACAAATCCAAATGGGAATGAGCAACAAAGGAGAGTACTTGGCTCTTACTCTGCTCCTACTACAGATCTTTATGGGAAAAGCATTGTGGTACCTCCTATAGCTGCGAACAACTTTGAGTTAAAGCCACAATTGGTCACCCTGGTGCAACAAAATTGCCAGTATCATGGTCTTCCTCACGAAGACCCAAATCAATTTATTTCTAATTTTCTGCAGATTTGTGATACTGTGAAGACAAATGGAGTGAACCCAGAGGTGTACAAACTCATGCTCTTCCCGTTTGCTCTGAGGGATAGAGCAAAGCTATGGATAGATTCCCAACCCAAGGAGAGTTTAGGTACTTGGAACAAGGTTGTTACTGAGTTTCTTACTAAATTTTTTCCACAAAAAAAAGCTGACTAAGCTTAGGGTGGAGGTTCAGACCTTCAGGTAGATGGATGGTGAAACACTTTATGAAGATTGGGAGAGATACAAGCTACTTACTATGCAATGCCCTCCGGACATGTTCTCCAAATAGACCCAACTAGATATCTTTTATGAAGGTTTGGGTGAAATATCCAAGATGTGCTTAAATAATTCTGCAGGAGGTTCATTGCACAAGAAGAAGACACCGGAGGAGACTATTGAGCTTATTGAATTGGTTGCTAGCAACCAATATTTATACTCATCTAATAGGAATCCTGTGAACTCTGAGACTCCTCAGAAGAAGGGTGTTATGGAAGTAGAAACTCTTAATACTATTCTTGCTTAGAACAAGCTTATGTCTCAGCAAATAAGTTACTTACTCAACATATGGGTGGCATGCAAGTCTCAGCTATCAACACCCAAAATCCACCTCAACAGGTCTCTTATGACATGACAGGTAATTTTATGCAAAATGATAATTATGATTATGCTCAATCCTCTTTTGAACAGGTCAATTACATGGGGAGTGGTCCTAGAAATCCCAATAATGATCCATATTCTAAGACATACAATCAGGGGTGGAGAAATCACCCAAATTTTGGGTGGAGGGACCAACCTCAGAGACCTCATAATTTCAACAATAATTCTCAGGACAGTTTTTAATAGAACAATTACAATAACTGCCAATTTTAGTCTCAACAGCAACAATCACCTCAGCAGGCAAATTCTAAATCCCAAGAAGATTGTAATTAGGAGATGATGAAGAGTTTTATGCAGGAAACCAGAGCCTCTATAAGAAACTTGGAAGTACAAATGGACAAATGAGCAAGCAATTGTCTGAGAGGTCTGCAAGTACATTTTCAGGTGATACAGTGGTGAACCCAAGAGAAGACTGCAAGGTTATTCAGTTGAGAAGTGGTAAAGTAGCCGACTCTAAGACCAAGGCCAATGAAGAATTAACTGAAAAGGAAGCTCCAGAGGAGAAGAAGGAAGAAGTAGAGCGCGCCCCTCCTAAGCGTGCAGACAACCCATTCTCTGATTCTCTTGACACTTATCCTACCTTGCCAAAGGCTCCTGAATATAAGCCAAAAATGCCATATCCTCAGAGGCTTTAGAAGGCTTCCAAAGAAAAGCAATTTTCTAAATTTTTAGATGTCTTCAAGAAGCTATATATCAACATTCCTTTTACAGAGGCTCTTGAGCAAATGCCTCTTTATGCTAGAAAGAGTTGTTGACCCATAAGAGGAACTGGAAGGAGCAAGAAACAGTGGTGTTAACCAAGGAACGTAGTGTAATTATTCAACACAACCTTCCTGAGAAGATGCCAGACCCAGGGAGCTTTGTCATCCTTGCACCATTGGAGATGTCACCATTCAGAGAGCTTTATGTGATCTTGGAGCTAGCATCAATCTAATGCCACTTTCAGTGATGAAAAAGCTTCAAATTTAGGAGGTAAAACCCACTCGTATTCTCTTTAACTTGCTGATCTTTCTATTAAATTACTTGTAGGTGTTGTTGAGGATTTACTTGTTAAAGTAGGACCATTGATTTTTCCTGTTGATTTTGTTATATTAGACATGGAAGAGGAGGTAAAATCCTCTATTATACTTGGTAGACCCTTTTTAGCTACAGGTAGAGCTCTGATTGATGTGCAAAAAGGTGAATTAACCCTGAGGGTCAATGAAGAACAGGTGGTCCTCAATATTTTTGAAGCTCTCAAACACCCTAATGATTCTGAAGGGTGTATAAAAATAGATGTTATTGAACCACTTGTTCAAGAGGTACTGAAAGTTGAGGTACTTGATGACATTCTGGATCCTATTTCTGAGTATGAATTAGTGGAAGTTGATGATTCACCACCCCAAAAGG
This sequence comes from Arachis stenosperma, assembly GCF_014773155.1. Taxonomy (NCBI): domain Eukaryota; kingdom Viridiplantae; phylum Streptophyta; class Magnoliopsida; order Fabales; family Fabaceae; genus Arachis; species Arachis stenosperma. The sequence goes on along the minus strand of NC_080385.1, from coordinate 126,001,696 downwards.
CTATGGTTCACATGCCCAAAGCAGAGGAGAAAGCTCCCAAGCTTGAGCTCAAACCTTTACCTCCTTTTCTAAAATATGTATTATTGCGTGAAAATGATTCATATCCAGTGATTATTAGCTTTTTCCTGAAGCCTGAAGAGGAAGATGCGCTTATTTCAGTGCTCAGGAGCCATAAAACAGCTCTTGGGTGGACCATTGGTGATTTGAAAGGGATTAGTCCAACCAAGTGTATGCACAAGATCCTTTTTGAAGATGATGCTAAACCAGTTGTGCAACCACAAAGGAGACTCAATTCAACCATGAAAGAGGTGGTCCAAACCTACAAGGTATTATGAGAAGCAGGTATTATTTACCCTATTTCTGACAGTCTTTGGGTAAGTCCTGTGCAGGTAGTTGATGAGCGGATAATTTGTACCCTTTTTGGCATTGTTTTTAGTATGTTTTTGGTAGTTTGAGTTGAGTTTTTAGTATATTTTTATTAGTTTTTAGTTAAAATTCACTTTTCTGGACTTTACTATGAGTTTGTGTGTTTTTCTATGATTTCAGGTATTTTCTGGCTGAAATTGAGGGTCCTGAGCAAAAATCTGATTCAGAGACTGAAAAGGACTGCAGATGCTGTTGGATTCTGACCTCCCTGCACTCGAAGTGGATTTTCTGGAGCTACAGAAGCCCAATTGGCGCGCTCTCAACGGCATTGGAAAGTAGACATCCTGGGCTTTCCAGCAATATATGATAGTCCATACTTTGCCCAAGATTTGATGGCCCAAACCGGCGTGGCAAATCAGCCTCAGAAATTCCAGCGTTTAACGCTGGAACTGGCATAAAACTTGGAGTTAAACGCCCAAACTGGGATGAAAGCTGGCGTTTAACTCCAGAAAAGGTCTCTACACTTGAAAGCTTCAATGCTCAGCCCAAGCACACACCAAGTGGGCCCGGAAGTGGATTTTTCTGTCATTTACTCATTTCTGTAAACCTTAGGTTACTAGTTTACTATTAATAGGATCTTTTGACATTGTATCTGTACCTCATGACACTTTACACGTTTCTTTGTGTACCTTCCACAGCATGAGTCTCTAAACCCCATGGTTGGGGGTGAGGAGCTCTGCTGTGTCTTGATGGATTAATGCAATTACTACTGTTTCTTATTCAATCATGCTTGCTTCCATTCTAAGATATCACTTGTTCTTAACCCGGATGAATGTGATGATCTGTGACACTCATCATATTCTCAACCATGAACGTGTGCCTGACAACCACCTCCGTTCTATCTTAGATTGAGTAGATATCTCTTGGATTCCTTAACCAGAATCTTTGTGGTATAAGCTAGAACTGATGGCGGCATTCAAGAGAATCCGGAAGGTCTAAACCTTGTCTGTGGTATTCTGAGTAGGATTCAATGATTGAATGACTGTGACGTGCTTCAAACTCCTAGCAGGCGGGGCGTTAGTGACAGACGCAAAAGAATCACTGGATTCTATTCCGGCCTGACCGAGAACCGACAGCTGATTAGCCATATGCTGTGACAGAGCATAGGAACATTTTCACTGAGAGGATGGGAGGTAGCCACTGACAATGGTGAAACCCTACATACAGCTTGCCATGGAAGGAACCTTGCGTGTTTGATGAAGAAGACAGTAGGAAAGCAGAGATTCAGAAGATGGAGCATCTCCAAAACCCCAACCTATTCTCCATTACTGCAATACAAGTAACCATTTCATGTTCTTTTGCTTTTTACAATCAATCCTGATAATTTCTGATATCCTGACTAAGATTTACAAGATAACCATAGCTTGCTTCAAGCCAACAATCTCCGTGGGATCGACCCTTGCTCACGCAAGGTATTACTTGGACGACCCAGTGCACTTGCTGGTTAGTTGTGCGGGATTGCAAAAGTGTGATTGCAATTTCGTGCACCAAGTTTTTGGCGCCGTTGCCGGGGATTGTTCGAGTTTGGACAACTGACGGCTTATCTTGTTGCTTAGATTAGGACTGTTTTGTTTTTAATTGGTTTAGAGTCTTTTAGTTGAGTCTAGTTTCATATTCTAAGTTTGGTGTCAATTGCATGCTTTTGCTTTTCTTTTAATTTTCGATTTTGCATGTCCTTAGTCCCTTTTTGATCCGTAAAAGTTCTAAGTTTGGTGTCCTCTTTGTGTTTTTCTCTTAAAATTTTCGAAAAATTAGTGTTTGATTTTCTAAAAATTTTAAGTTTGGTGTCTTTTTGTGTTTTTCTCTTTCCTCTTTTCAAAAATCAAATCTTTTTCATAAAAATTTTTCAATCATATCTTTTTAATTGTTTTTTTTTCAAAATCTTTTTAATTACTTAATTGATTCAGTTCTCAATTTGCTTTGATCTTATTTTCTCTTTTTTGATTCTCGAATTTTTATTTTAATTTTCTGTTGTTTTCTTTTATTTTTTCGTTTAATTCAAAAAAAAAATTTATCTGTTTGCAATCATTATCATTTCCCTTTTGTCCATCATGGACATAAGTGGGATTGATTAGTCCAAAAGGACTCTGGGGTCATATGCTAACCCCATTACAGCTGCATATGGGAGTAGCATTTGTACACCTCCCATCAAAGCAAGCAGCTTTGAGCTAAATCCTCAACTCATTATCATAGTGCAGCAAAATTGCCAGTATTCCGGTCTTCCACAGGAAGAACCTACTGAATTTCTGGCACAGTTTTTACAAATTGCTGACACAGTGCATGATAAAGAGGTGGATCAGGATGTCTACAGACTATTACTGTTTCCATTTGCTGTAAAAGATCAAGCTAAAAGGTGGTTGAATAACCAACCTACAGCAAGCATAAAGACATGGAAACAGTTATCAGACAAATTCCTGAATCATTTTTACCCTCCAAAGAGGATGACACAGCTAAGGCTGGACATCCAAGGCTTTAAACAAGAGGATAATGAATCCCTTTACAATGCCTGGGAGAGGTATAGAGGTATGCTAAGGAAATGTCCCTCTGAAATGTTTTCAGAGTGGGTACAGTTAGACATTTTCTACTATGGGCTTACAGAAAAAGCTCAGATGTCTTTAGACCACTCAGCTGGTGGATCTATACACATGAGGAAGACAATTAAAGAAGCTCAAGAGCTTATAGACACTGTTGCCAGAAACCAATATTTGTATTCTAGCAATGAGTCCTCTCCAGAAGAGGAAGTCATGACAGTAGTCACTGACTCTAATCCTCAAGAACAGATAATTGAGCTCAATCAACAATTACTCCTGATTACAGAACAGTTAGCAGAATTTAAAGAGATGCTCTATGAAACTAAGGTTGCTAACAAGAGCATAGAACTACAGTTGAATCAGACAAAACAGCAAATATCTAAACAGATAACAGAGGAGTGTCAAGCAGTTCAACTAAGGAGTGGGAAGGCACTTTATACCACTGCTCAAAAGATCAAAAAGCCAAACAGGGAACAATTGACAGAGGATAACCAAACCACTGTTCAAAATCCCTCTGAGGACAGTAAGAGCCCAGAGAGGAATGTTATTGGCGTTCAAACGCCAGAAAGGGAAGGAAAGTTGGCGTTAAACGCCCATTCTTTGCCCAGTTCTGGCGTTCAAACGCCAGAAAAGGGAGAGAAGTTGGCGTTTAACGCCCAAACTTCACCCATTCCTGGCGTTCAAACGCCAAGGGAAGATCAGACACCTGAGAGTGCTGACAGTAATCCCTCTAAAAAGGCTTCTTCAACCACTTCTGTAAGGAATAAACCTGCAGCATCTAAGGTTGAAGAATATCAAGCCAAGATGCCTTATCCTCAGAAACTCCGCAAAGCGGAACAGGATAAGCAATTTGCCCGCTTTGCAGACTATTTAAGGACTCTTGAAATAAAGATTCCGTTTGCAGAGGCACTTGAGCAAATACCTTCTTATGCTAAGTTCATGAAGGAAATCTTAAGTCATAAGAAGGATTGGAGAGAAACTGAAAAAGTGTTTCTCACTGAAGAATGCAGTGCAGTCATTCTGAAAAGCTTACCAGAAAAGCTTCAAGATCCTGGAAGCTTTCTGATACCATGCACATTAGAAGGCGCTTGCACCAAGACAGCCCTATGTGATCTTGGAGCAAGCATCAATCTAATACCTGCATCCACTATCAGAAAGCTTGTGTTGACTGGAGAAGTCAAACCAACCAGGATATGCCTCCAACTTGCTGATGGCTCCATTAAACATCCATCAGGCATAATAGAGGATATGATAGTCAAGGTTGGGCCGTTTGCCTTTCCAACTGACTTTGTGGTGCTGGAAATGGAGGAGCACAAGAGTGCAATTCTCATTCTAGGAAGACCTTTCCTAGCAACTGGACGAACTCTTATTGATGTACAAAAAGGGGAAGTAACCTTGAGAGTCAATGAGGATGAGTTCAAGTTAAATGCTGTAAAAGCTATGCAGCATCCAGACACACCAAATGACTGCATGGGCGCTGACATCATTGACTCTCTGGTAGAAGAGATCAATATGGCTGAAAGCCTAGAATCAGAGCTTGAAGACATCTTCAAGGATGCTCAACCTGATCAAGAAGAACTAGGGGAAGCAAAGGAATTTTCGAAAATTCCTCAAGAGGAGGATAAACCTCCCAAACCTGAACTCAAACCACTACCACCTTCCCTGAAATATGCATTTCTGGAAGGGGGTGAAACTTTTCCAGTGATTATAAGCTCTGCTTTAAATCCACAGGAAGAGGAAGCACTGATTCAAGTGCTGAGGACACACAAGACAGCTCTTGGGTGGTCCATAAGTGATCTTAAGGGCATTAGCCCAGCCAGATGCATGCACAAGATCCTGTTGGAGGATAATGCCAAACCAGTGGTCCAACCACAGAGGAGGCTAAATCCAGCCATGAAGGAAGTGGTGCAGAAAGAGGTCACTAAATTACTAGAGGCTGGGATTATTTATCCTATTTCTGATAGCCCCTGGGTGAGCCCTGTCCAAGTTGTCCCCAAAAAGGGAGGCATGACAGTGGTTCATAATGAAAAAAATGAACTGGTTCCTACAAGAACAGTCACATGGTGGCGTATGTGTATTGACTACAGAAGACTCAATACAGCCACCAGAAAGGATCATTTTCCTTTACCATTCATAGACCAAATGCTAGAAAGACTAGCTGGTCATGATTATTACTGCTTTTTGGATGGCTACTCAGGTTACAACCAAATTGCAGTAGATCCTCAGGACCAAGAGAAAACAGCATTTACTTGCCCTTCTGGCGTGTTTGCCTATAGGAGGATGCCTTTTGGTCTGTGCAATGCACCTGCAACCTTTCAGAGGTGCATGCTCTCTATCTTCTCAGATATGGTAGAGAAATTTCTGGAAGTCTTCATGGACGACTTTTCAGTATATGGAGACTCATTCAACTCCTGTCTTAATCACCTAGCACTTGTCCTGAAAAGGTGCCAAGAGACTAACCTGGTTTTAAACTGGGAGAAATGTCACTTTATGGTAACTGAAGGAATTGTCCTTGGGCATAAAATTTCAAGCAGGGGAATAGAGGTGGATAAGGCAAAGGTAGAGGTAATTGAAAAATTACCACCACCTGCCAATGTTAAGGCAATCAGAAGCTTTCTGGGGCATGCAGGATTCTACAGAAGGTTTATAAAGGATTTTTCAAAAATTGCAAAACCTTTAAGTAACCTGCTAGCTGCTGACACACCATTTGTGTTTGACACACAGTGTCTGCAGGCGTTTGAGACCCTGAAAGCTAAGCTGGTCACAGCACCAGTCATCTCTGCACCAGATTGGACATTGCCATTTGAATTAATGTGTGATGCCAGTGATCATGCCATTGGTGCAGTGTTGGGACAGAGGCATAACAAACTTCTGCATGTCATTTATTATGCTAGCCGTGTTCTAAATGATGCACAGAAAAATTACACAACCACAGAGAAAGAACTACTTGCAGTGGTCTATGCCATTGACAAGTTTAGATCTTATCTAGTAGGATCCAAAGTGATTATGTACACTGACCATGCTGGTCTTAAATACTTACTCACAAAGCAGGATTCAAAACCCAGGCTAATAAGATGGGTGTTGCTTCAGCACGAGTTTGATATAGAAATAAGAGACAGAAAAGGGACAGAGAACCAAGTAGCTGATCATCTGTCCCGAATAGAACCAGTAGCTGGGGCGTCCCTCCCTTCTACTGAGATCTCTGAGACTTTCCCAGATGAGCAACTCTTTGCCATTCAGGAAGCTCCTTGGTTTGCAGATATTGCAAATTATAAAGCTGTGAGGTTCATACCCCAGGAGTACAGCAAAGTGCAAAAAAAGAAATTAATTTCGGATGCCAAGTACTACCTATGGGATGAGCCATATCTCTTTAAGAGATGTGCAGACGGAGTAATCCGCAGATGTGTACCCAGAGAAGAAGCACAAAGGATCCTATGGCATTGCCATGGATCACAGTATGGGGGACATTTTGGAAGTGAGCGAACAGCCACTAAAGTCCTCCAATGTGGCTTCTACTGGCCTACTCTCTATAAAGATTCCCGAGAGTTTGTGCGTAACTGTGACAGTTGCCAAAGAGCTGGTAACTTGCCTCACGGATATGCCATGCCTCAACAAGGGATATTAGAGATAGAATTGTTTGATGTATGGGGAATTGACTTCATGGGTCCATTCCCACCATCATACTTAAACACTTACATTTTGGTGGCAGTGGACTACGTATCTAAGTGGGTAGAAGCAATTGCTACACCCACTAATGATACCAAGACCGTGCTGAAATTCCTCCAGAAACACATCTTCAGCAGGTTTGGTGTTCCCAGAGTACTAATCAGTGATGGGGGCACTCATTTCTGCAATAGACAACTATACTCTGCTATGGTTAGATATGGAATCAGCCATAAAGTGGCAACTCCGTATCATCCACAGACAAATGGGCAAGCTGAAGTCTCTAACAGAGAGCTAAAAAGAATCCTAGAACGGACTGTGATAGCCCGAAGAAAGGATTGGGCAAAGAGCTTGGATGATGCTCTGTGGGCATACAGAACAGCATTCAAGACTCTTATAGGAACCTCTCCATACCAGCTAGTGTATGGGAAGGCCTGTCATCTACCCGTGGAACTGGAACATAAAGCCTATTGGGCAACCAGATTCCTAAACATGGATGCACAGTTAGCTGGTGAAAAAAGACTGCTCCAGCTAAATGAGCTAGAGGAGTTCAGACTAAATGCCTTTGAAAATGCAAAAATTTATAAGGAAAAGGCAAAGAAATGGCATGACAAGAAATTGTCAACCAGAGTCTTTGAGCCAGGACAAAAAGTTCTGCTCTTCAACTCTAGGCTCAAATTGTTTCCAGGAAAACTCAAATCCCGGTGGAGGGGTCCGTATGTGATTGCAAGAGTTTCACCATTTGGATATGTTGAGCTTCAGGATATTGATTCTGACAAAAAGTTCATTGTTAATGGACAGAGAATCAAGCATTATCTTGAAGGCAACTTTGAGCAGGAATGCTCAAAACTGAGACTTGAATAATTCTCAGTGAAAGTCCAGCTAAAGACAGTAAAGAAGCGCTTGCTGGGAGGCAACCCAGTCATTAGGAGGTTATATGATTTGTTCTTACAGAGGCAAGTATCAAAAAAAGAAGGAATTCACAGAGTTACAGAAGAATTCAGCTCAAAAAGCAGAGAAAATGAGCTTACTGGCGAAAAAACGCCAGTAAGGGGCATTTTGGGCGTTAAACGCCAGAATGGGTACCATTCTGGGCGTTTAACGCCAGGAATGGTGCCATTTTGGGCGTTAAACGCCAGAATGGGCACCATTCTGGGCGTTTAACGCCAGGTGTGCAGCATCCTGGGCGTTTTGGAAAAACGCCCAGTGATGAAAGAATTCTGGCGTTTAATGCCAGCCAGGGCACCTGGCTGGGCGTTAAACGCCCAAAAGGGGCACCAAATGGACGTTAAACGCCAGAATGGGGGCCATTCTGGGCGTTTAACGCCAGAAAGGTGGGGGGACCACAATTTTGTTTTCAAACCAAATTTTTTTCAAACTTTCCTTTTCTTACCCATACTTTTCTACAAAATCACACTTCAACCATTCATCATTCACTTCCAAATCTTCAAAAATCAAAGCTATTCTTTAAATCTATTTCAAATCAATTCCAAATATTGTTCAAAAACTCACCTTTCTCTCAAATTCTTTCCATATCTTTTCAAACTTTTCTTTTTTTTCGAAATCTCCCCTCCCCACCTTATAAATACACGTTTGTCCCCCCTCATTCCACCACACCATTCGAATTTCCTCTTCCTCTCTCTCTCTTCTCTTCTTCCTTTTGCTTGAGAACAAGCAAACCTCTAAGTTTGGTGTGCTTTTCCGTGATCACTAAGCCAAGATTCATCAAGATCATGGCCCCTAAAGGAAAACAAACCAATTTAAGAGGAAAGAAAGAGAATAATCCAAAGAATCTGTGGAACCAAGAGAAGTTCTTAACCAAAGAACATGAAGACCATTATCACAAGATAATGGGTCTGAGGTCAGTGATCCCGGAAGTGAAATTTGATCTGAAAGAAGATGAATATCCGGGGATCCAAGAGCAAATTCGAAACAGAGGATGGGAAGTTCTAACCAATCTTGAGATAAAGGTTGGAAGGAACATGGTTTAGGAATTCTACTCAAATCTGTGGTTAACAGATAAGCAGAGAATGACTGGAACTGCTTACCATACCTACAGAACTATGGTCAGAGGGAAAGTTATGTACTTCCATCTGGACAAAATAAGAGAAATCTTCAAACTGCCTCAACTGCAAGATGATCCTGAATCCTTTAATAGGAGGATGGTGAGAGCAGATAAAGGGCTGGATCAAGTTCTAGAGGACATATGCCTCCCTGGAACTAAATGGATAACCAATTCTAAGGGTGTCCCAAACCAACTCAAGAGGGGAGACCTCAAACCAATTGCAAGAGGTTGGCTAGACTTTATTGGGCGCTCCATACTACCCACTAGCAACCGTTCTGAGGTCACCATCAAGAGAGCAGTGATGATTCATTGCATTATGCTTGGAAGAGAAGTGGAGGTTCATCATGTGATTGCTTGTGAGATCTACACAATTGCAAATAAGAATTCCACTGAAGCCAAATTGGCTTACCCAAGCTTGATCTCCTTGCTCTGCAAAGAGGCTGGGGTAAAGATGGGAGTAGATGAATTTATACCCATTGAACATCCAATCACCAAGAAGTCAATGGAAGGACAAATGCAAGACAACTCTATCAAAAGGAGGGCGCAGGAGTTCCTCCCTGAATTCCCTGAAATTGGCTACTGGGCCAGCCTAGAAGCATCTATCACCAAGTTGCAAGAAACTATGGAGCAACTGAAGGAAGAACAGCAGAATCAGAACTGCATGCTCTGCAAACTGCTGAAGGAACAAGAGAAGCAGGGGCGTGAACTCCAAGAGATGAAACGCCAAAAGCTCTCCTCTCAAGCTGAGGGAGCATCCACTTCTCAAAATCAAGGTTGTTGAGTCCTAACTCTGTGAAAACCTCTACCATTAGGAGCCTATTTTTGCGTTTTTCTTTTGTTTTCTATTCCTATTTTTATTTTTTTTTAGTCTCAACTTATATCTATATTGGAGTCTTGTTCTTAATTCATAATTAATAAAATTTATGCCTTAAAGTTATGAATGTCCTATGAATCCATCACCTCTCTTAAATGAAAAATGCTTTAATCACAAAAGAACAAGAAGTACAGGATTTCGAAATTTATCCTTGAAACTAGTTAAATTAGTTTGATGTGGTGACAATAATTTTTGTTTTCCGAATGAATGCTTGAACAGTGCATATGTCTTTTGAATTTGTTGTTTTAAGAATGTTAAAATTGTTGGCTCTTGAAAGAATGATGGAAAAGGAGAACTGTTATTGAGGATCTGAAAAATCATCAAAGTGATTCTTGAAGCAAGAAAAAGCAGTGAATACAAAAAAAAGGGGCGAGAAAAAAAAACGAAAAAGAAAGAAAAAAAGAAAGAAATAAAGTTGTGATCCAAGGCAAAAAGAGTGTGCTTAAGAACCCTGGACACCTCTAATTGGGGACTCTAGCAAAGCTGAGTCACAATCTGAAAAGGTTCACCCAATTATGTGTCTGTGGCATGTATGTATCCGGTGGTAATACTGGAAGACAGAGTGCTTTGGGCCACGGCCAAGACTCATAAAGTAGCTGTGTTCAAGAATCATCATACTTAACTAGGAGAATCAATAACACTATCTGGATTCTGAGTTCCTAAAGAAGCCAATCATTCTAAATTTCAAAGGATAAAGTGAGATGCCAAAACTGTTTGGAGGCAAATAGCTACTAGTCCCGCTCATCTAATTTGGAGCTAAGTTTCATTGATAATTTGGAGTCTATAGTATATTCTCTTCTTTTTATCTTATTTGATTTTCAGTTGCTTGAGGACAAGCAACAATTTAAGTTTGGTGTTGTGATGAGCGGATAATTTGTACCCTTTTTGGCATTGTTTTTAGTATGTTTTTGGTAGTTTGAGTTGAGTTTTTAGTATATTTTTATTAGTTTTTAGTTAAAATTCACTTTTCTGGACTTTACTATGAGTTTGTGTGTTTTTCTGTGATTTCAGGTATTTTCTGGCTGAAATTGAGGGTCCTGAGCAAAAATCTGATTCAGAGACTGAAAAGGACTGCAGATGCTGTTGGATTCTGACCTCCCTGCACTCGAAGTGGAATTTCTGGAGCTACAGAAGCCCAATTGGCGCGGTCTCAACGGCATTGGAAAGTAGACATCTTGGGCTTTCCCGCAATATATGATAGTCCATACTTTGCCCAAGATTTGATGGCCCAAACCGGCGTGGCAAATCAGCCTCAGAAATTCCAGCGTTTAACGCTAGAACTGGCATAAAACTTGGAGTTAAACGCCCAAACTGGCATGAAAGCTGGCGTTTAACTCCAGAAAAGGTCTCTACACTTGAAAGCTTCAATGCTCAGCCCAAGCACACACCAAGTGGGCCCGGAAGTGGATTTTTTTGTCATTTACTCATTTCTGTAAACCTTAGGTTACTAGTTTACTATTAATAGGATCTTTTGACATTGTATCTGTACCTCATGACACTTTACACGTTTCTTTGTGTACCTTCCACAGCATGAGTCTCTAAACCCCATGGTTGTGGGTGAGGAGCTCTGCTGTGTCTTGATGGATTAATGCAATTACTACTGTTTCTTATTCGATCATGCTTGCTTCCATTCTAAGATATCACTTGTTCTTAACCCGGATGAATGTGATGATCTGTGACACTCATCATATTCTCAACCATGAACGTGTGCCTGACAACCACCTCCGTTCTATCTTAGATTGAGTAGATATCTCTTGGATTCCTTAACCAGAATCTTCGTGGTATAAGCTAGAACTGATGGCGGCATTCAAGAGAATCCGAAAGGTCTAAACCTTGTCTGTGGTATTCTGAGTAGGATTCAATGATTGAATGACTGTGACGTGCTTCAAACTCCTAGCAGGCGGGGCGTTAGTGACAGACGCAAAAGAATCACTGGATTCTATTCCGGCCTGACCGAGAACCGACAGCTGATTAGCCATATGCTGTGACAGAGCATAGGAACATTTTCACTGAGAGGATGGGAGGTAGCCACTGACAACGGTGAAACCCTACATACAGCTTGCCATGGAAGGAACCTTGCGTGTTTGATGAAGAAGACAGTAGGAAAGCAGAGATTCAGAAGATGGAGAATCTCCAAAACCCCAACCTATTCTCCATTACTGCAATACAAGTAACCATTTCATGTTCTTTTGCTTTTTACAATCAATCCTTATAATTTCTGATATCCTGACTAAGATTTACAAGATAACCATAGCTTGCTTCAAGCCAACAATCTCCGTGGGATCGACCCTTGCTCACGCAAGGTATTACTTGGACGACCCAGTGCACTTGCTGGTTAGTTGTGTGGGATTGCAAAAGTGTGATTGCAATTTCGTGCACCAGTAGTTCCCAAGAAAGGAGGGATGACAGTAATCAAGAATGAAAAGAATGAGCTTATTCCTACAAGGACAGTCACAGGATAAAGAATGTGTATAGACTACAGGAGGCTCAACACTGCTAGAAGGAATGATCACTTCCCCCTGCCTTTCATTGATCAGATGCTGGAGAGGTTAGCTGCTCATGCTTTTTATTGTTTTCTGGATGGATATTTTGGATATAATCAAATTGTAGTGGACCCTCAAGATCAAGAGAAGACAACATTCACATGCCCCTTTGGAGTGCTTGCCTACAGGAGAATGCCATTTGGACTCTGTAATGCTCCAACAACTTTTCAGAGGTGTATGCTTTCAATTTTTTTTTTTGATATGGTTGAAAAATTCATTGAGGTATTTATGGATGATTTTTCTGTTTTTGATAATTCTTTTGAATCCTGCCTTAAGCATTTATCTCTTGTCTTGAAACGGTGTCAAGAATCAAACCTTGTTTTAAATTGGGAAAAATATCATTTTATGGTTACGAAGGTATTGTTCTTGGACACTGGATTTCAAGTAAGGGGATTGAGGTTAACAGAGCAAAGGTGGAGGTAATTGAAAAACTACCACCACCAGCTAATGTTAAGGCAGTCAGAAGTTTTTTGGGTCATGCAGGATTTTATAGGAGATTCATAAAGGACTTTTCTAAAATTGCTAAACCATTAAGCAACCTGTTGGTTGTTGATGTTCCTTTTGTCTTTAATTCTGATTGCCTGCATGCTTTTGAAACTCTGAAAGCAAACCTTACCTCTGCTCCCATTATAGCTCCTCCTGACTGGGATTTACCATTTGAGTTGATGTGTGATGCTAGTGACTTTGCTATAGGAGCTGTTTCAGGACAGAGGCATGGTAAGCTTATACATGTCATTTACTATGCTAGCCGTTGATGGTGTTTTTGTGGAAAACAAATTTTTCAAACACATAGATCTAACCGGCAAGTATACCGGGTCGCATCAAGTAGTAATAACTCACAAGAGTGAGGTCGATCCCACAGGGATTGATGGATCAAGCAATTTTAGTGGGTGATTAGTTTAGTCAAGCTAACATTGAGTGAATTATGTGAAGTGTAGCCAACAGAAAGTAAATGGCAGAAATCTTAAAGATGCAGAAAGTAAATTGGCAAGTAACTTAAAGAACAAGAAATGTAAATTGCAAGAATCTTAAATGACAAGAAATGTAAATTGCATTAAATGTAAAGGGGAGTGGGTGCTGAAAATTTAAAGGGAGCAGTAAAGCAAAGCGTAGAACAATTGCAGGGAGATTAACTTGCAGGAAAGTAATTTGGGATCATGAACAGAAATGTAAAGTGCAGAAGAATTAAATTGCTTGAAAGTAAATTGAAAGCCAATGGAACAGTAAAAACAGAAGAGCAGCTAAGAACTCAACTCAATTGCAAAATAAAATTGAAGATCTCAGGGAATCAAAGAGACTAGAAAACAAGTCTAGATCTCACTCCCTTCCTTGATCCAACCAAGAACAATTGCAGATGGAAAGAAGATGAAAGCAGTAAAGAGAGTTTTGGTTCAAAACAAGAGAAATCCTTAATTCACTGAAATTTTGTAGAAGAATAACAAGAGAAATCTTAGACCAAGAGGGAAACAGAATTCCTTCACTCTCAATCCCAGATTTAAGACAGAAAAAAAATAAAGGAAAGAGCTCTCTTTTTGAAATGAGAGTGATGCCTTTATATAGGCTTTACAAAATAAAAAATGAAAATGACATTAAAACAAATTACAAAAATGAAAATCCTAATTTAATTGATCCATGTGCCTTTGAGTGATGATGTGGGCTTTGCTTGCTTTGGATTTGAGGAGAAATGGGTTTGGTTGGCCTTGATTCAATTTGGTGAGGAATTGAATTAAATTGAATTTTGGTTGATTTTGGCCCATATGCTCCCAGGAGGTTGCCCTGCCCTTGTGGAGGGCAGGGCAGGAATTGATGCGTGCGGCCTTGGTGCGAGCGTGGTGTGCAAGTTGGTGCTGCAGAATGCTGCCCTGCCCTCGTGGAGGGCAGGGCAAAAATTTTTGGTGCACCAGTTTGGTGCCTGTGCGTGCTGCTGGTGCTGCCGAACCGTCCCTTGGTGCGCCAGAATGGTGCGCCTGTGTGCATCACCAAAATGCTGCCCTGCCCTCGCGGAGGGCAGGGCAGTGTTTCCAGAAGTGAAGTTCCAAGTTCGAAACTTGGTGGATGCACACGCTACTTCTTTTCCTTGGTTTTCTTGGCACCAAAGTAAGGCCTAGTTTCTTGCTTTCTCATGGCCCTTAAAGATGCCTTTCGTTCCTGCCTCAATTGTGAGCCAAATATAGATTGCTATATATCGTTGGAAAGCTCTGAATGTCAGCTTTCCAACGCAACTGGAAGCACATCAATTGGACGTCTGTAGCTCAAGTTATAGCCCTTTGAAGGAGGCATGGTCATGCTGTGAGCGCCCAGATTTTACCTTAGCGAAATTCTTGCTTCCAACCTCACTTTGCATCACGATTCTGCCCTGCCCTTGGCAAGAGCAGGGCAGTGTGTGCTGTTTGCCTATTCTTCATTAATTTGGTCATGGGCCATGCTTTTAAAAGCGTGGCCTAAGCCTCCAAAGTGTGCTCCAACTTCAAAGTGTGCTCCAAAGCTCTTTTTTCCTCTTTTTTGTGCTTCTTTGCTTCTTTTTCTTCCTTTTTTCTACAAGATTTATAAAATTAAAATATCAAGAAAATATATCATTTAAGTACAAAAGCATTCAATATTTAAGCACAATTCATCAATTTCTTGTATGAAAAAGCATAGAAAAATAGGTATATGATGACATGTCATCAGCCGTGTGTTAAATGATGCCCAAAAGAATTACGTAACTACAGAAAAAGAATTATTAGCTATTGTGTATGTTGTTGATAAGTTTAGGTCCTATTTAATTGGTTCTAAGGTTATTATTTATACTGATCATGCTGCTTTGAAGTACCTTCTAACCAAACAGGATTCTAAACCAAGATTGATCAGATGAGTGTTACTCATTCAGGAGTTTGATATTGAGATAAAAGACAGGAAAAGGTCAGAAAATCAAGTACCTAACTATCTCTCCAGAATTGAGCCTGAAATAGGAGTACAACCACCTACAGCTGTGATTGAGACATTTCTGGATGAGCAATTATTCCTCATTCAACAGGCTCTATGGTTTGCAGACATTGCAAATTACAAGGCCATGAGTTTTATCCCAAAGGAGTACAGTAGGCAACAAGTAAAGAAGCTATTGACTGATGCGAAGTACTACATTTGGGAGGAACCATACCTTTTTAAAAGGTGTTCAGATGGTATCATCCGGAGATGTGTCCCAGATGAAAAAACACAGCAGATTCTTTAGCACTGTCATGGTTCTGATTATGGAGGCCACTTTGGTGGTGAAAGAACAGCTACAAAAGTCCTTCAGAGCGGGTTTTACTGGCCGACTCTCTTCAGGAACGCAAGAGCATTTGTGAAGCACTGTGACAGATGTGAAAAAGCCACGAATCTCCCTGCCAACCAGGAAATGCCACAGCAGGGGATTTTCGAGGTTGAGTTGTTTGATGTATAGGATATTGATTTCATGGGACCTTTCCCACCCTCACATTCAAACAACTATATTCTAGTGGTGGTTGACTATGTGTCCAAGTGGGTGGAAGCTGTGGCTCTACCCACCAATGATGCCAAGGTGGTAATGAGTTTTCTTCAAAGATATATCTTTTAGCCGGATTGGTGTCCCAAGGACACTCATTAGTGATGGAGGAAGCCACTTTTGTAACAAACAGATGGACTCTCTTCTGCAGAGATATGGATTCCGTCATAAAGTGGCAACCCTCTATCACCTTTAGACAAGCAGACAGGTTAAAGTTTCCAACAGAGAACTCAAGAGGATTCTAGAGAAGACCGTCACTGTTTCAAGAAAGGACTGGTCTAGGAAGTTTGATGATGCTCTCTAGGCATTTCGAACAGCATACAAGACTCCCATTGGTATGTCCTCTTACCAGTTGGTCTATGGCAAAGCCTGTCACTTGCCAGTTGAGCTGGAGCATAAAGCTTATTGGGCAATCAGGTATCTAAATCTTGATTCAAAAGCGGCAGGAATTAAGCGAATGCTTCAGTTGAATGAGCTTGACAAATTCAGATACTCAGCTTATGAGAATGCCAAGCTCTATAAGGAGAGAACCAAGTTATTGCATGACAAGAAGATTGCCGTCAGAGTCTTTGAGCCAGGACAGAGAGTGCTTCTGTATAATTCAAGGCTCAAATTCTTTCCCGGGAAGCTGAAATTCTGGTGGTTAGGACCATTTGTGGTTACTAGAGCTTCACCATATGGTCATGTAAAAATACAGGAAGAGAATTCTGACAGGAAATTTACAGTGAATGGCCAGAGGTTGAAGCACTATCTTGGAGGCGAGATCGATTGCCAATGGTCCGCTCATCTGCTAAATTAGCAGAACTGACCATCAAGTTGGTGACGTTAAAGAAGCGCTTGTCGGGAGGCAACCCGATAATTTCATATCCTTAGTTATTTTTCACAGTAGTAGCTTTCTTATTTATTTGATTTTTATTGAGTCTTCACTGATTTTCCTTCGTTTTACGTGTGTTCTGATCATGCAGCTATTTTGGAATAGAAACCAACCACTTCAAAAAAAAGAGAAGAGAGCATAAGAAGAAGAAAATTCACCCGAGAGATAGGCCGGAGTGGTGCTGGAAGCGTGCCTTGCTGATGAGCGGATAATTTATACGCTTTTTGTCATTGTTTTTACATAGTTTTTAGTATGTTTTAGTTACTTTTTATTTTATTTTTATTACTTTTTATGAAAAAATCACATTTCTGGGCTTTACTATGAGTTTGTGTATTTTTCTGTAATTTCAGGTATTTTCTGACTGAAATTGAGGGACCTGAGCAAAAGTCTGATTCAAAGGCTGAGAAAGGACTACAGATACTGTTGGATTCTGACCCTCCTACACTCGAAGTGGATTTTCTGGAGCTACAAAAGCCCAATTGGTGCACTCTCAATTGCATTGGAAATTAGACATCTTGGGCTTTCCAGAAATGTTTAATAGTCCATACCTTGCCCGAGATTTGATGGCCCAAACTGGCGTTCAAACACTCACCATAGACCTTTTTCTGGCGTAAAACGCTGGAACTAGCACCAGAACTAGAGTTAAATGCCCAAACTGGCATCCAAGCTAGTGTTTAACTCCAGAAAAGGCCTATGCACATGTAAAGCTCAATGCTCAGCCCAAGCACACATCAAGTGGGCCCCGGAAGTGGATTTCTGTACTATCTGCACTTAGTTACTTATTTTCTGTAATCCCTAGTAACTAGTTTAGTATAAATAGCACTTTTTACTATTGTATTTTCATCTTTGGATCATCTTTTGATCTTTTGATCTCTTTGAGGGAGGCTGGCCATTCAGACATGCCAAGACCTTTCTCTCTTATGTATTTTCCAACGGTGAAGTTTCTACACCAAATAGATTAAGGTGCGGAGCTCTGCTGTTCTTCATGAATTAATGCAAGTACTATTGTTTTTCTTTCAATTCACACCTACTTCTTCTCCAAGATATACTCTTGTACTTAATTCAGTTAAGTCAGAATGAAGGGGTGATTCGGGACAATCACCCACTATCTTCGTTACTCGCTTAGCCAAGATCCGCGTGCCTGACAACCACAAGCGGTCTACATGATGTTCAACGTAGTCGTTGGATGACAGCCGGAGTATAGTCTCTTGGGTCTCTGATCCACGGACCGAGTCCGTGAGGTTAGAACCTTCGTGGTATAGGCTAGAAACAATTGGCAGCATTCTTGAGATCCAGAAAGTCTAAACCTTGTCTGTGGTATTCTGAGTAGGATCTGGGAAGGGATGACTGAGACGAGGTTCAAACTCACGAATGTTGGGCGCAATGACAGTGTGCAAAAGGATAGAGAGATCCTATTCTGACACAAGTGAGAACCGACAGATGATTAGCCGTGCGGTAGCTGTGCTTGGTATTTTTCATCCGAGACGAGAAATTCGACAGTTGATTAGCCGTACAGAAACCGTGGCCTGGACCATTTTCACTGAGAGGATCATACAGCTTGCCATGGAAGGGAGCACGCATGATTGGATAAAGATATTAGGAAAGCAGAGGTTCAGAAGCAACAAAGCATCTCCAAACGCTTATCTGAAATTTCCACTTATGAATTACATAAGTATCTTTATTTTAATTTATGTTTTATTTATCTTTCAATTATCAAAACTCATAACCAACTGAATCCGCCTAACTAAGATTTACAGGATGACCATAGCTTGCTTCAAGCCGGCAATCTCCGTGGGATCGACCCTTACTTGCGTAAGGTTTTATTACTTGGACAACCCAATACATTTGCTAGTTAGTTGTACCAGAGTTGTGAAAAGTGTGATCACAATTCTGTACACCACTTGTGCACAAGCAAGACCACGCGTACGGGTCCATGATGCGTGCGCGTCGCTTGCGCATTTGCCAAACCACGTGTAAGCGTCCCTGACGTATACGCGTGACCCTGGAAATCGGCATAAATAGATGTTTGGCCTGCGGGTTGTGATGGCTTGGGGCTGGAATTGTGCTAGAAGCACAATCTTCATCATGCGTACGCGTCCCTGACGCATGCGCGTCATTTTCATTTTGTCCCCATCCACGCGTGCGCGTACCTGACGCGCACGTGTCATCTATCTATCTAGCCCTCATGCGCATCGCGGGCTACCTTCGTGCAATTCGCATAAACTGAGAGCACGTGGACGCGTCCCAAATGCGTACGCGTCACTTGAGCTTCATGCGACCCACGCGTACATGTGCTGTACACGTACGCGTCAAACGCGCCGCATCACTTACCCAACGCGCCGCCCTATTTTCATTCTCTCTCCTCCCAAATCCTAATTCTCTCTCGTTCTTTTCCCCTTTTATCATTCTTTTATCATATTAATTGTTTTTATGTCCCTCTCTATTTTCAGTTCTTCTTTTCTTGAGGACAAGCAAACCTTTAAGTTTAGTGTTGACGCTTCGCTTATGGCTTCTCTGTTTAGCACCAAAGGGAGATGAATGCTCTTCATGGAGGAAGGAGATGGCCACCAGCATAACTGAGGTGGTTGAGTTCCTTTCATTCTATTTCTCTTCCGTTCTCATTTTGTTGTCTTCTGTTTTCTGTTGCTTTAATTGCTTGCATGATTTTTAGTGTATATATATATATATATATATATATATATATATATATATATATATATATCATGTATAGCTCACTGAGTTTGAATTCAAAAGAAAAAGAAGTAATATATTGCATGAGAAATTGAGTTTATATTTAAGAGTAGTCTTATTTACTTAAATGTGGTGGTATTATTTGTGATCTTGAATGCATGACATGAACAGTTCATATTTGAATTTGAATCAAAGGATGTTGATGTATAAAGAATAAGAATTTAGAGAATTATTATGACTTCTCTGAAATAAACAAAAATTTAATCCTTGAAGCAAAAGAAATAGCAAAAGAAAAAAAACTATAAAAACAAGGTCCAAGGCTCTGAGCATCAATGACTAGGGAGGTCAGACATGATTAAAAGCTCAAAGAGTTGTTTTCCTAGTCATATGCTTGTGGTGTGATTGTGTCGAGTAATCCTTGAGACAGAACAGTTAGAGTCGAGACCAAGTGTGTTTAACAGAGTATGCCAAAGGCTTTGAGCACCACTGTCTGGGAGTAACTGAAAGAAAAATCAGAACTTAAAGAGAGTCCTCCAGTTAAGTGCTTGTGGTGTTTCTGTGTCAAATAACCCTTGAGACAAAACATTTAAAGTCACAGCTAGGCTCAAGGTGCAAAGCTCTAAAAAAAATAAATTAAAGAAAATTATGCTGTGTTCAAGGATTAAATTGGAGTATAAAGATCAGAGAATTCATAATATGATCCGGATTCTAATTCCGAATGACACTGACGTTCCTCTGATTCAAAAGAGAGTGAGATGCCAAAACTGTTCAAAATCACAATGAATAAACCTCGTTTTAAGAATAGACTTGAGCATGACTAAACTCTCACTTCTCATGCAAATTCACATCTTAATCTTGCACTTATTTTGGTTGCTTGAGGACAAGCAACAATTCAAGTTTGGTGTTGTGATGCGTGAACATCTTTCTTATCTTTTTCTAGTGAATTTGTATTTAAATTGTTGAGTTTAATCAAGAATTAATTATCTTTTAGCCACTACGGATGCTACTTTGAGTCTCGTGCAATTCTATTTATTTTAGGTAGCATTTGGCTGGATTTGATAGAGAGGAAGCTTGCACAAATGGAAGGAGCATAAGAATTAAAGGAGATGATCAGCGAGGAGCGGCGCATGCGTGTACCTGATGCGTGCGCGTAATTTGGAGATTTGTGCAGCGACGCGTGCGCGTACCTGATGCGTACGCATGACACGCAAAGAAGACCATCGACGTGTACGCGTGATTAACGTGTACGTGTGACATGCGCCACGTGCAGAAAACGCAGAAACCGCTGGGGGCGATTTCTGGGCCCCATTTTGGCACTCAAGTATGGCGCAGCTCTTTGCCAAGTTAGGTGTGGATCCAGTAAAGCAAGTGGTCTCCATCCATCAATTGAAGACTTGCTGATTGCTATAATTATTTCTGATTTAAATTCAAATTTGATTTTAAAATAGGAAAAGATATTATTTTAATTTTAGAAATTAGATTTTTTAAATTAATTAGGATTAGATATAAAAGATAATATTATTCTATACCAATTTACATTCCGCACTTTTACAGTTTACCTGAATCCTTATTTTCTCTCTGAACCATGAGCAACTAAACCTCTACTGTTAAGGTTAAGAGCTCTGTCTATTGTATGGATTGATACTATTATTTTTCTATTTTAATTCATGTTTTGATTTATATTTCAAGAATTATTTTCGTTATTTATCTTATGAATTTGGGCGGAACAGACGTATGACCCTCTTTCTAATTGAGTTCTTGTATAACTTGGAAAAGCTCTTTACTTGAACAACAGCTTGAAAACATATTCTCCAAAATTCCAATTATCTGGACTTAACGGGATACGTGACATATAATCCTCTTATATTTGGGTAATTTGGATTTTTGTGGCATAATAACTAGAATTAAACTTCACCCCCTAATTGGAATTAATTGACCAAGCAGTTGATGAATTTTAGAGGAGACTAGAAAGGTCTAAGGAATTAGGGTCTAGTCACATATAGTTTGCCATGAATTAAATCTTGCATGATTAAAACAATTAGTAAGAAAAGTCAATCTGGAAAATAGATAACTTTAAAACCTTAACCGCCTTCTTCATATTGTTTCTCCCAACTTAATTACTTGCCTGTCTTTCAAATATTTTGAATTTACTGTTTAATGCTTTTGAACACTCAAAACACCATTTTCTACTTGTCTAACTAAGTGAATTAATCAACCATTGTTGTTTGGTCCATCAATCCTCGTGGGATCGATCCTCACTCACCTGAGGTATTACTTGGTACGACCCGATGCACTTGCCAGTTAGTTTGTGGTTATAAATTTCGCACCAGTGTGTAATTCTTCTTTACTTGCAATGTATACAGTTTGTTTGGAAAGTTTATGCAATTAGTCGTATTAATCCTAACGTGATTTCTTTTGACATCCGTCAGCATTTGGTTATATGGAGTGTCACGGTGCCACTTATATCTTTCGAATGCGTTGAATTGCATGCATTCGATAGACTGAAGAGACAATTTGATTTAACTCATGGTGTTTCTCATAAAAAACAGATTTTAGGTGAAGCACACAGCGAAATTCTAACAGGACCCAAAAATTAAAATTGATCTAGAACCCATTCATTATTAAATTTTAATAGAATTGTGGCTTGACTTATTACACTTTTTAATTCACAGAAGACACGTGTCATTAATTCTTGTACAAGATTGAAATGAGATATGGTTTTGCAGCTCAATCAATTCATCATTCGTGTTTCACTTTTCCTTCCTCCTAAGATATCCTACAAAATTAGCGACAAAGGAAAAAATGTCTTGAACTAATAGTTTTTCTTATCAAAGTAATCACCTTCTTTTATAATATATTATTCTAATTAGTCAACAAATATACATATTTTTTTCCACTTGACAAGTAGAAAGAATTAAACTTGAAATTTACTAATACACTATTAATAAGAATAAGAAATAATACAAACTCGATCAAAGTTAAAGAAGAAAAAAAAGAGAAAGTAGTAGCAACTTCATGAATGTGCATGAGGGAAACTAGCATAACATTCTGAGAAGGAAAATGAGAATTCCACTCAGAAAGAGAGAAAAAGTTTTCCCTCAAGGAAGCTGTGAATGCCCACATCTTAAAATTCTGTGAGATTATCAAAGTACTATGCATGCACATGAATATAATAAAAAAAAAAAGGAAAAATACACACAAGAGCCCTCGTGTCTGTAAGACCATCCATAAAGTTGTAGAGAACTGCAATATCATAAGAGAAATTAATGCAGCAAAGCGAATCTTGGGAGGTAAAAGTTTATATAATGTAATTCAGTAACCTTCACTCTAGTCATTTTTGACAGCATATTGAGCCTTATAGGCTGCACAGAATGCTCTTTTACATTTTCTGAGGCAAAGAGAAAATAAGAATCAAGCAATTCACTGCACAATTTTGGCACCAATGGTAAAAACAGGTTAGTATATAGAATATCAAAATCAAATCTAGATATATAAGTCATTAGAAATTTAGCCTAACTTGCTGTCCAACTTTTCTAATATGTGAGAATGGTTGCACACATTTTCGAAACAAATATATCAAAATAATGATCCACCTATCAAGAAAGGTTTGATCAATTGCATCCACCTATCAAAAAAGGTTTAATCAATTGCAAGAGCATAGAGAAGAGAAAGAATACGACTTACTTTTAATAATTTATCATACTTTAAATTGTAGAATATGAGAATTCTACACCTAAAAGCCACTGTTTTAATTTAGTAATAGAGTATTCAAAGAAATCTAGTTAAAGTATTTTATCCAACATGTTGAGTGTCGATAAAATTAAAAAGAAATAAAAGAATTAAAAAAAATAGCAAACATGAACATGAGTAATCAACAACAAAGAATTGCAATGACTTCATCTATCATAACTAATAAATAGTTCAGTGACTCACTTTTATGAAACCTTAGTCTAAAATTAGAAGAAAAATAAATCATACTCATTTAATATGTGAGTAGAATCAAAATTTAAGGAATATAAGAAATAATTAGTTCTTTTCCCAAAGCTTGTTGAACTATGCACTATATTAGGGGTGGCAAACGGGTCTAAATCTGCTGAGCCGGTCCGCGTAATCCGCAAAAAAAAAACGGGTTGGGTTGAAAAATTGGGACCGCCAAATAGCAAAAGTCCGCCTAACCCGCACCGCTTAAACTGCAGGCTTTGGCCGGGTGGGGCGGGCTTCCCCGCTGGGCTTAGTGTTTTTTTAGTGGGAGGTATATTTACAATTTTTTGGTCAAAACCTAACTTCTCCCAACCTAACTTACAAGAGTATGAAGATAAAAATTGAGTGGTTTGGATTATGTTTATGTTAATTTGAAAACAATATTTATAATTATGTTTTAAATTATGTTTATTTTACTTTGGAGAGAATATTTATACTTATGTTTTGGATGAAAATTTGGTTTATAATTATATTTATTAGATATTTATAATTACAAAGATTTTAATATTTATGAATATAAAAAATATAATTTTTTATGCTTTTAGAAATTATAAATTTTTTAATATGATTGTGAAATTATATATATTATTTAATAGTTAATAGTAAAAAAAAGGAGCTTTGACGAGTTTAGCCTGTAATTAGGCAAAACGGAATGAAATTCTAGAACCGCCTCACTAAGCAGAACAGAGCGGGCTTCTGACGAGGCGATACGGAGCGGGACGGACTTTCCCGCTTGCCACCCCTACACCATATGTGAACCATCTGCAAAACAAAAAATGATGTCACAAAGAGAAAACTATTGTTGAACTATGGCCATAGTCATTTATGCAACTAAGGAATAAACTTAATTACATTTTATTCATATTATTTGCTTTTTGATTAAATTTAACAAGAAGATCTCTAATTTAAACTTGTGTCATGTTTCACACATGATATCTAAGCAGAAAATAAAAACAATCATAATTATGATAAACAATAATAATTAAAAGGATAAATTACTAAAAATATACTTGAATAATTTTGTTGTTGACAAAAATATACTCAAATTTTATTATTGATAAAAATACCTTCAAATAATTTAAAAATACGATAAAAATACTAAAAAAAAATATTTTTTTATAAATGGCAAACTACTTTGGTATTTAACAAATTGATTATGTATTTGATCCAAAATTTTATAGGAATATTTAGATAACTATTTAAAAAATATACACAAAAAATGGGATAAAAATTTAATCTCTATATTTTTATTTTATTTTTTAAAAGTATTATTGGTTGTTAACAAAAAAATCATAAAAAAAAGTTTATTTAATGAAAAATCACTAAATTTTAAAGATAAATATATCTGATTTTTCTAATTATGCTTGTAAATAACTGCATCAAAATTCAATCTCTAAAACATATTTTAAAAAAACATATTTAATGTTAGACATTTTTATCGCGTTTTTTAATTATTCAAAAATATTTTTGTCGTGTTTTTAAATTATTCAAGGGCATTTTTATCGATAGCAAAATTCAAATACATTTTTAATAACAAAATTATTCGAATATAGCTTTTGTGATTTACCTAATTAAAATTTGCCGTGTTATCAAATACCAACTTCAGCCATCATATGATGAAGAGCTTGAAGTTGACTTTTAAAAGACATCCCAAAAAGATGTAGTTTCTTTTTGTCATTTTGATAAAAAAAAAAAAAATTGAAAATACTTCATACGATATAGATCGAATACCCCTAATCTGGTCAACATATCCCACACATTTGACTCGGTATAATGGTGAAGCCTGCTATACTGCATGATATAGCTAGTCCTTGTTTAGTAATGCCAATCTATTTCTCAACAACTTAACCTTACATGAAAACCACTTCGTATAACTTGGCTGACACATTATTTCGATTGTTTATGGCATTGGTTAATGCATCGATTCCAAATGGCATCTTGTCATATTAGGCCTCCACTAACTCAAGCATATGAGCCGTAAGCTTTTCACTTGTTGAGGTTGAAGTCCCACCAGATTGATTTGACTGCCAAGAAAGAAGCCTAAATAGATCTACATTGGTAGCAAAAAAATTAAGTATCAGTTTCCATCATCATATCTACATTAGAAATTTTTGTATTATCAAATAAGTTGTCAATAAGTTCTCGTTCTAGTTATTGTCCCCTTTCTTTTGTTGTTGCAACTGCTTTCCTAGTACCTCTATCAACTCCAAACAAGTCTGTCAATGTATCATAATGCTTAATTTGCATTCTTTTCATTTTTTGTCCTATAGAAATGATGAAGAAAAATAATTAAAATTAGATAACCTTTTGACAAAATTACACATACTATTAATTAACAGACAAGTGTTAATTGGATTACCTTTATAAAATCATCCCAAACTTCTTCAGGTTCAATCTTCTTCCTGAAAAGATTCCATGAAAATCCACCAAATCGCTTTAGCAAAATGATCTTTTAAAGTTTTTATTCTGTTTTTAACGTGTTGTTTAGTGATGTGTGGGGCCAGTTGTTGAGCTTATTCACTATGTTGAGCTTATTCATTGCCTCTTCTTCCAATGCATTTAGTAATACAAGATCCATATCTTCAGTCCATCTTAATTAGTTTTTAGACAATTGACTAGAGTCTGCATTTTTCTTTTCCCTTGCCAACTTCTAAATTGCAATATCACTTTAAAAGACACTTAAAATACTATACACGATTCATTCATCTTAAATTACATAACAAGGATTCAATATGCATACATTTAGCTTATTAGAATGCTATATTTGAGCACCTAACAGAAAAGTATTAATCGAAAATTATTATAAAAGTAGCCAAAACATTTACATATAACATATATTTTAATTTTATGGCCACAACTAATTTCAATAAGTATTCCACATTTTTCACTTGTAAATCTATCTCTTAGCAATAGTGTTATTCAATACTCTTCTTCCTCACATACTTGTTGTGATCTCGTTATAATTCCATCTTACTTTGTAACAATTTTTGATCTACTTCAGTATTTAAGGATGAAAGAGTCCAATAGCAAAAATACCACAAATTTCCAACACAAAAACAATATGAAAGAATCTACAACACAATATAAAAACAACTATAAACAAGCAAAAATATAAGTAAAATAACAATAAATACACACAGAAATTTTAACGAGAAAAACTACCTCAATGTGAGAGATAAAAACTATAAATCATGTATACCACCAAATATGAGATACAAGAGAATCTCAAATAAAGCACAAATTGTGCATACAACCACCCAAAATACCAAAGCATCAAAACGTATAAATGAGTAACAAAAGGATGAAAAATACCCAAATCAAAGATACTGTGCGAAGCTAATTTCTCTCACTACAGACCTTCAATCAATATTTCCACCATTCAAAATGAAGAACAAAATGAAGTAAACATGCAGTCCAAATTTAAGACTAGTCCAACAATAAACAAATGAGAAACTACTGTTCAATATTTCTGCATAATGTAAAAAATTTTGTTTTCTCTTTCCTCTCTCACTTTGTGGCTACACTCTATTTTCTCAATGACCCCAAAATTTTTGTTAAGTTAGTGACAAAAGAGTACAAAAACACACTCCAAAAAATTGGGCTTGGGCTTCATATGGAAAAGAAACAAGCTCAATAAAGGAATCATCAACGTCAATGATAAACCACTATTTTATGGTAAATTTTGGGTTGAATTGGGTGGATTTTATCAACTTACCTTGCATTTATTCATTGAAATAGCATGGTTTTGTGAATTTCTCCTAATTGTGCTTAATGATTAAAAACATTTTTTTAGGCTCTTAAATGACTAAATTTAATTCACTTTAATTCCATTTGATGCCTTGATGTGTTTGTTGAGTGATTTCAGGCTTAGAAGGCAAGGATGGCTTGAAGAAGTGAAGAAAAAATATGCAAAAGTGGAGAATTCATGAAGAAATGAAGTTTGGAATACCTCATGGTTGTGCGTACACATGCCTTATGCATACAGATGAATATCAAGTTGTGCGTACGTATGCCTCATGCGTATGCATATTTTGGAAATTTGCCATGTTGTGCGCGTGACTGCCAACACGTGATTTCACTTAAGTGAACATGTGGGTCGTGATTTCAGGGCTTTCTTGGGCCAATCCATTGCATTTCTGAAGTATTTCAAACCAAACTCAAGGAGGAACAAGGGGAGAGCAATTAGGATAGTTTTTGCCATGTTTTAGGTTAGATTTCTAGAGAGATAAGCTCTCTTTTCTCTCAAAAATTTAGTATTTTAGGTTTAATTTTCTCCTTAGATTTAGGTTTTGATCTTATCTTAATTTAGTTTTCTTTACTTTTTATTGTTCTAGCATCTTAGTTTTCTTAGTTTATCTTATTAATTTCTTTATTTTATTGCTTTTAGTTTTATGAACTCTTGTTAATTGTGATTTTCTTTAATGCAATTTGATGTTTTATGCTTTCTTGATACTTGTTTGGGATATTGTTATTAGTTTCTTGCATTTGGTAGTTTTAGATTTTATTATTATTGGAATTTTACCATGTTTTACTTTTATATCTTCCAAGTATTTGTGAACATGGTTCTCTTAATTCTAGGATAGATTTTTGTACTCTTGGCTTGGAATTGAGCAATTGAAGTGACATTGAGTCACTGTCCAAATTGATTGATAATTTAGAGATTTTAATTAATCTTGTTTCCATTAACGAGTAAGACCTACGGATTGAGATTGATTAAGCTCGGTTGACTTATCTCACCATTAGAGGTTGACTTACTGGGTTTGCTCTTGCAATTATCATATCGTGGTTAGTGACACGAGATTTCTTGATATCTAATATTGATTGGTGATTTAGGATTATTAATTGTTCTTGTTTCCATTGATGAGTAAGACCTATGGATTAAGATTGACTATGCCTATTTGACTTTCTTCTGATGTTGGAGATGACGAAATGGGATTAACTCTAGGTAATAGCTATGTTTGTGGTCAATGATTTGGATAGAAAGCTTTGATTCTCAATCCTTGCCAAGAGTGTCTTTTTAGCCTTTATCTTCCTTTAGTCATTAGCTTTACTTTCTTGTTGTAACACCCTAACTTTTAGTACGTCATGATCGTACTAAAAGCTCAGGCGTTACTTACCTCTAAACCTTCAATTTCATACTATATTTATTTAATATTGAATCTTTACGAATGCGAACCGAATTTTTAATTAAGAAAATGAAGATTCTTTATTTTAAACCGTTTAACTACAAAGGTATATATATTCACATAGCATTAAATACATAGACTTACTCCAAGATTCTCAAAAACAAATCTTACCCCTCTAAAAACCAAGATAATAAACGATAAGGGAAAAATAAATTCTAACAACTCAACTTGTGAACATAATCTTTTATGCTCCTGTAGCTCCGCACTAAACCTTCGCACCTGTAATTGAAAGAGGTGGAGAAAGGGGGTAAGAACGGGGGAGTTCTTAGTAAGGTCGGGGTGTATAGTTATAATCATTTTATTACCATAACCAACAGCAACGGATAATAGAATACATTTAGACTTAACAAACAAAGGACACAGAAATCAAGCAATCATATAGCACACCCACAATCACGAGAACTACACTCACAAACAAATATGCGCAAATAGGTATGATGCATGTCTATCCCTAGTGCAGGTAATGAGCTCATTTATCGGTTTCGACCCGCACCCGACGCAATCCGACTCGCAAGTCAGATAAGGCATTCCAGCGGCATAACATCTGCTAGGTTCCAACCTCTTGTAGGCGCTGATTCACTAGCTAAAGTATGTCGAACATGACATCTCCAAGTACTTGCAGGCGTTGATTTTCCAGCTGAAGCATGTGACCTATGTTCCTGGAACCCATTCCACATTTACAGGCATTCTCGCACAGTCATTCATATACAAAGTCCACGGCTTATCATTTTCATAGCAGCACCATAACTATTTACTTTCCGCTACCCTCTCACGACCTTTCAATCATTCTCATATCTTGTGGCAGACAGTCTTTTAAAACTTTTTCTTTATCTTTGCCCCATACTCTCCTGTGGCAGAGATCCTTTTGGTTAATACATTCTTTTCTTTTCTGTGCTCTACTCTCCTATGACAGGGATTCTTTTAGTTTCTTTTATTCTTTTAATTCTTTTATTCTCTGTTACTTATTGAATTATATTTTGACTTAACTCAACAACCTTTGTTTGAGTTTGGCTTCTAGTGCCATAACTTCTGTAAGCAACCTTTGTCTTACAGGTGTGACTCTCTTGAGTCGATGTATGCAAACATAACCTCTGTAAGTAACCTCAGTCTTATAGGTGAGGCTCTCTCTAGCCAATGTATCTAGTGATAACCTCTGTAAGTAACCTCTCTCTTACAGGAGTGACTATCCCCTGAAAATTGGCCGATATATCTCTGAAAAGTAAATCTCGGTGGACTCACCATTATATCTCTGCTGATCTCATTTTTTTTGTTCTTTCTTTCTTGTCTTTCTTATCTTTCCACAATATAAATTATCTTTGCATTATTCCTTTGCTGCTTTTCTCTAAGTGTCTTATGGAAAAGAATTATAAAGTACTTTAATTAAGTCTGCATTCTCTAAAGCCTTTAAGATCATTCCGTTTGCTATTTTTTAACTAATAATAATATTAATAATATCTCTACTAATTAATATTCGTAATAAAATATTAAAATAATACAAATAGAATAATTTAAATGGTAAATAACATATATATCTTTTCTTAAAATTTAGTTTATAAAACCTTATTTTTAAACTCTTATTAATTAATTTCTAAATCACGAACTTTTTAATATTCTATTTTTGACTTTAATAATTTATAAATTTATATTTGGAACTCTCACTTATTTCATATTTATAACAATAACCCTGAACTTTTACAAAATACCCATTTTTATCCCCGTACTTTATTTATTATCCAAAATACCTGAAAACTTATATAATTACAAATTACACCTCAATTTTTTATATACAAATACAATGTTACCCTTCAAAAATAAAGTTTAAATATTAATCTTCTTCTTATACCAAAACCAAAATCCTTAGCCCTTCCCTTTCAAAATATTACTTGTATTTTAATCCGTTTTCGAGTCTCTCAGTTACCAATTTTTCTCAACTTTTAATTTAATCTTTCAACCACCGAATCTCTTCAATTTTCTCAAAATACCACAATATAACAGTCTCAAAACCATTAAAACAACCATAGCTGAGCTGTTCCTCATATCAAAACCAACAAATCACAAACAACAACAATAATTCAACATAAGCTCATTCAAACTCAAACAATAATCAACCAAATCAACATTTACTTATGAAATTCACATTTAATTATTATAAAGCTACTAAAACCCTACCTCCGTACAGAAATCACAATAACGGAAACTCCGAAGAAACTTTCTGACCGAACTACTAAAGAAGAAAACGTCAGAAATCATTTGTGTCTCCTAGAACTCCAATTGGCCAAATTCAATGGGAGTAGGAGCTACGTCACTGTCAACTTCTACCAGACAAAAGTAATGCCAAAGTGTAGAGGAGGAGGATATGAACACTTTTACCGGATTAGATTTTTTATTGGAGTTACGGATCACAAGAAATTAAAGCCTGAAGTTCTTGGTGGGGGTCACGATTTTTTTCCTCTCTCTCTCAGCTTTTCTTTCTTAGTTTTGTTGAACAATAAGAGGAGAAGAAAGATTTTGTGATTAATGATGGTGATGGGGTGGTAAGGAAGGGGTTGGGTGTTACGGTTTGGAGCTGTTGAGTCAACGATTCAAGTTATAAATATCTTAAATGGATAATTATAAAAACTGGATATATTAAAACATAAGTAATAATATATATGAGTTACTAATATAAATGACATTAGCAACATAACAATAAAAGATATCCGGTGAAGCATTAGCAAAATTACGTTCATCGAGAAGTACCGATATTTACTCATATCGGCAAATATCGAACTCGATAATAATATTATTAACTAAACTTGGTTTTTAAATTTAAAATATCAATTACTTAAATTAATATATATATATATATAATTTTCATTATTTATAAATTAATAAAATTATAGTTTTAATTGTGTAAATACTTTATCATCATAAAAATATATATAAGAATCTGAATTTAATTGAACTTAAATAGTTATAAAATTAATTTAATTATTATTGAGTAAAACTCCTTTCCGGCCTTTACCATTTATGAAAAGGACCTGACACCCCCTAACCATTGGAAAATAACAACGCGGTCCTTATCCATTCTCTTCGTGGGACCGAAAGGCTTTTCTGGCGCCCCCTGACCATTAGGCTCTTCCGATTACTTTTTACCCAAAAACCGACAAGAGGGTCCTTTTGGTCACACGAAGAGAATGGATAAGGACCGCGTTGTTATTTTCTAATGGTTAGGGGCGCCAGGTCCTTTTCATAAATGGTTAGGGACCAGGGAGGGGTTTTACTCTTAATTATTTATAATAAAATAATTTCCAAAATAAGAAACTCTAATTTATGAAATGAATTATAACTTATTTATATATATATTTTCAAAATTGTGGGTCGTTATACTTGTCATTCATTTTCTTGTTTGTTTATCTGCAAACCTGGTGCACAAAATTGTGATTTAAATGGCGTCAACAACTTGGTATGCACAATTGTAATCTTAACTATTTTTCACAACTTCACACAATTAACCAGCAAGTGCACTGGGTCGTCCAAGTAATAAACCTTACATGAGTAAGGGTCGATCCCACAGAGATTGTCAGCTTGAAGCAAGCTATGATCATCTTGTAAATCTCAGTCAGGCAGATTCAAATGGTTATGGAGTTTTGATAATTAAAATATAAATAAACATAAAATAAAGATAGAGATACTTATGTAATTCATTGGTGGGAATTTCAGATAAGCGTATAGAGATGCGTTGTTCCTTCTGAATCTCTGCTTTCCTATTGACTTCATCCAATCCTTCATACTCCTTTCTACGGTAAGCTGTATGTTGGGTGTCATCGTTGTCAATGGCTACTTCCCGTTCTCTCAGTGAAAATGGTCCTCTACGGTTTCTGTACGGCTAATCAACTGTCAGATTTCTCGTCTCGGATGAAAAATACCATGCACAGATATCGCATGGCTAATCAGCTGTTGGTTCTCGATCGTGTAGGAATAGGATTTACTATCCTTTTGCATCTGTCACTACGCCCTACAGTCGCAAGTTTGAAGCTCGTCACAGTCATCCCATCCCAGATCCTACTCGGAATACCACAGACAAGGTTTAGACTTTTCGAATCTCAGGAATGCTGCCAATTGATTCTAGCCTATACCACGAAGATTCTAATCTCGGATTCAGATGCCCCATTGTCAGAGGGGAGTCGATGTGAATCGTTGATTAGAAACCCAAGAGATATACATTCAAGCTTGTTTTCATGTAGAACGGAAGTGGTCGTCAATCACGCGTTCATAAGTGAGAATGGTGATGAGTGTCACATAATCATCACATTCATCATGTTCTTGTGTGCGAATGAATATCTTAGAATAAGAATAAGCATGAATTGAATAGAAGAAATATAGTACTTTGCATTAATACTCGAGGAACAGCAGAGCTCCATACCTTAATATATGGTGTGTAGAAACTCCACCGTTGAAAATACATAAGTACAAGGTCTAGGCATGGCCGAATGGCCAGTCTCCCCAAATGGCATATGAATTCGAAGATAGGGAAAAAGACCTAATCCCAAGATCAAGGATGATCAAAAGATGTGAGTACAATAGTAAAAAGTTCTATTTATAATAAACTAGTTACTAGGGTTACAGAAATAAATAAATGATGCAGAAATCCACTTTCGGGCCCACTTGGTGTGTGCATGGGCTGAGCATTGAAGCTTTCATGTGTAGAGACTTTTCTTGGAGTTAAACGCCAGTTTGCAGCCTGTTTTGGGCGTTTAACTCTAGCTTGTAACTTGTTTCTGGCGTTTAACACCAGAATATGGCAGAAAGCTGGCGTTAAACGCCAGTTTGCGTCATCTAAACTCGGGCAAAGTATGGACTATTATATATTTCTGGAAATTCCTAGATGTCTACTTTCCAACGCAATTAAGAGCGTGCCATTTGGGTTTATGTAGCTCTAAAAAATCCATTTCGAGTGCAGGGAGGTCAGAATCCAACAACATCAGCAATCCTTTTTCAGCCTCTGAATCAGATTTTTTGCTTAGGTCCCTCAATTTTAGCCAGAAAATACCTGAAATCACAAAAAAAATACAAAAACTCATAGTAAAGTCTAGAAATGTGAATTTTGCTTAAAAACTAATAAAACTATACTAAAAAATAGCTAGATCCTACTAAAAACTATCTAAAAACAATGCCAAAAAGCGTATAAATTATCCGCTCATCAAAACTCCTTTATTCTCATAACTGATAATACACACACCTCACTGTAATTCTGTGGAAAAATGACTCAGAACTTAAAACTCCTGGTTTTTATTGGTTTGCATTCGTGACAAAACAATATTAAACTTTGAAAAATTCTAAACTGATGTATGGCCCTCGTCAGTCAACAACCATAAAAAAGTTATGTATTATACAACAAGCCAATACTATGTCTCTCATTATTTCAAATGAATAATATGGTTTAATGTCACTACAAAAATTTGACAAATTAGCGATGAATTTTTGCGAGAAATAATTTTTGCCACTAATCTATCACTAGCTTGCAAGGAATTAATGATGCACTGACAAAAAAAATTAACAAGCGGTCACAAAATATTCGAACTTGAGAAAAGCAACTGATTAGTGAGAGATTCATGAGTAAGTTTGTTTCTCGCAAATTGACATTTGTAGCTAAAAAAAGAGTGGAAAAATTTTCTCTCTAATTTGTCACAAATTAATTAGCGATTGACAATGTTCTAGCAAATTAGTCACTTAAGGGTTCAATCGAATAAAAGTAAAGTAGTGAGATATTATTGTCACTATTCTGTCGTAAGTGTTTGATATACAGCTAGCGAGAAACAATTCGCACACTAATTCGTCGCTAAATAAACTTTGTGGAAAAAAGGCTATTTAGTGAGGAATAATGTTCCTAGCTAATACGTCACAAAGACTTGAAATGCATTTTGCGATGGAGAATTTTCTAGCTAATTTGTCACCGAAGTTTTTTATTTTTACCGAGCAACTAATTTCTCGCTAATTTGTCGCATAATATTGTAAAATTTAAAATTAAGATAGCGACAGAAAACAGTCGTCGCTAACTCGTTGCAACGGATAAATTATTCAACTAGGGAAGTGTTTCTTGTTAATTAGCTGCTAAAGTGGAAATACAAAAATTGAGCGTTGGTGCGCAAAAATGAAACTCGCACAACTGAATTGGCAAGTACACTGGGTCATCCTAGTAATACCTCAGGTGAGTGAGGACCGATCCCACAGGGATTGTTGGATTGAGCAAGCTGTGGTTATCCTGCAGATCTCAGTCAGGCGAATAGGAAGTTGATTGTTGTTGTTGTAGGCGCATAAATAAAACAATAACGAAAGCAATTAAGAATTGACATAGAAACAATAGTGAGAAGTCAATTAAGGCCTCGGAGATGCTTGTTCTTCTGGAATAATACTTCTTACTGACTACGTTAACAATGAGTGATTCATTCAATGGCAAGACTGTAAGTGATTAAGCTAGGGCTAGTGGTTATTAATCTCCTCTGATTCAAACCAAACACCAACAATGATAGTTCATTCTAGTCGTGGGTGAAGCTCACGCAATTCAATCTCTGGTGATCCTCCTCAAAATGTCAGAGACAAGGTCGAATCTTCCAAATCGGAGAATGATGCTCAATATTCTAGCCTTAACACATAGAGACCTCAATTACCCATGACTAACGAGATTTTATGTCATGTATCCCAATGAGTCCATATTACTTGTCAGAACCTATGATGCATTCTCAAACTGTAGCTCATACTATCCGACTAAGGCTTCACATGAACTCATGTAGAATAAGGGGTCATACTCTCGTTCCACCCCAAATTCATAAAGATGAAGAATGACAAGACATCATAGAATGAAATCAAACATGTAATAAAGTAGAAAAGTAATAATATTAATCCATAGGAATGAGCAGAGTTCCTATCCTTAACTTAGGAGATTTGCCGCTCATACTGTACAGAAATAATGTATGATAAGTTGGGAGAAGGTGAAGATCCCAAACAAGGGTGATCTTCCTTCAATATATACTAATAACTAGGCCTAAAAAGGTATTAATAATAATTAGAAATTACAAAAATGAAATAGACTAAACTAAAGGGGCGAAAATCCAGTTCTGAGCCCACTTGGTGAGTATTTGGGTTGAGCTTGGCATCCAACTTGAGTCAGTGGGCGTTGAATGCCCACTAGGGAGGTAAATCCGCTGCCTTGTGCTCTCTTGGTGGCGTTGAGCGCTAGTTTTTGGCGTTCAATGCTGGCCTTGTTCCTTCTTGGGCATTGAATGCCAGAAAGGGGGTAAGGTAGGCGCTCAACACCCGTTTTGAGCAGTTCATTTCAAAAAAAAGTATAAACCATTATATATTTCTCGTTTGAATGTATGGAAGTCATGATTTGACAGCATCTGCTATCCTTTCTTTACTTCTGAATCAGACTTTGCTAAAATTGACAATTTCACCAAAAAATCACCTAAAATCATAAGAAAAACACAAAAGCTCAAAGTAGTATCCAAAATATTAATTTTGCACTAAAACCTACTAAAACATAATAAAACTTAATAAAATATAACTAAAAATACTAAGAAAACAATGCCAAAAGGGTATAAAATATCCGCTCATCAGAACATCAAACTTAAACTGTTGCTTGTCCTCAAGCAACCAAAAACAAAGTAGGACCAAAAAGAAGAGAAAAATACAATAAGTCTCAGAGTTGTCAATAAAGCTCAGTTCCAATTACTGAATGGGGGCTATTAGCTCTTTGATTCTGAACAGTTTTGGCATCTCACTTTTCTTTGAAGCTCAGAAGTATTGACATCCCTTGGAACAATAATCCAGATGATATTATTGATTCTCTTTTATTAGCTCTTCTTGATTCTTGAACACAGCTTCTTTTGGTGCTTTGCACCTTTGAGCTTAGCCATGACTCTAAGCATTTTGTTTTCCCGTATTACCACCAGATACATAAACGCCACAGGCACTTAACTGGGGGAACCCTTTGGATTAGAATTTAGCTTTGCTTAAATTCCCAGACAGTGGTGCCCAGAGTTCTTAAAAGTACTCTGTAACTTCGGATCACGACTTTAACTGCTCAGTCTCAAGCTTTTTACTTGACAACTTCACATCACAAGCATATAGTTAGGGATAACAACTCATTTGAGTTTTTTAGGCTAATTCTTTACCCTCCTAACCATTGATGCTCAAAGCCTTGGATCCTTCTACTTTTTTTTTCTCTTTTTTATTTTTTTTGTTTTCTTTTTCTTTTTCTTTTTCTGCTACTTTTCTTGCTTCAAGAATCAATATTTTTTTCTTTTTCAGAGAATCAATAATACTTCTCTAAATTCATGGTTCTTTCAAGAGCTAACACCCTCAACTTCAAGACAATTATGCACAGTTAATTCATATATTCAGAAAATAAATGCCAGGCCACCACTTTTGAATTAGAAAGAACTAATTATAATCAACTCAAGAATTCTTGTATTGTACTGCTTCTAAAAGAAAACCAAATTTTATTCAAGTTCAATGGAATGATAAGTGGAATATCTTATACATAGTTGACAAAAATAAAAATTAACTACTAGAAAAATAATAAAAAAATCATACTAGTGATCATGCAATCTTAGATATGAAAAACAGGAATTAAAATACTGAAATAGGAACTAGATAGGAGGTGAAACTCAACCACCTTAATCATGGTGATCACTGCTCTCTCCAGAAGATACTTTTTGGCACTTCAGCTCTTATAATTCTCGCCCCTGCTTATCTTGTTCTTCAACCCGCTTATGAAGTATGCGAGACAGGTCCTTTTGCTCCTCTCTCAATTGGTCCATAGTGGATTGCAACTGTTCAACTGATGGTGCCATTTGAGCCAATATTCAATTGGAAGGATACCCTGTTCTTGAGGCTGCTCAGGCGTCTTCCTCTTGGGAGGGTCAACTGACTGCTAAATCTTGTCCAAAGTTGGTCCCTTAGTGTACTCCATGCTCTCTTTGGTGATTGGGTTGTGTACTACGATGCATGTGTCTCTGTCAATCAAGACTTCTGCCTCACCACACAAGCAAGAGATGAGGTGTGGAAAATCCTACTTAGCTTGAGTTGAGGTCTTGTTTGTGAATTTGTACAGCTCACAAGGTATTAGCTGGTGAATTTTCACTTCATTTCCCAACATGATGCAGTGGATCATCACCACTTGCCTTATAGCAACTTTAGAACGGTTACTAGTGGAGAGGATGGAACGCACAATGAAGTCCAGCCATCCTCTAGAAACTGGCTTGAGATCCATTCTCCTCAGTTGGTTTGGTTGACCTTTTTTTCAACTATTCACTGAGTTCCAGGCAGACATATCTCCTTAAGGACTTTATCTAGTCTCGGATTAGCTTGTACTCTCCTATTAAAAGAGTTAGGATCATCCTTTTATGGGGGTAGTTTGAAAACCTCCCTTACTTTATTCAGATCGAAATACAGAGTCTTTCCTCAGACAATGGTGCGCCATGTGGAATCCTTGTCCCTTTTTCTTTTATTTATCTGTCATCCACAAATTTGGATAAAACTCCTAGACTCTTATAATTCAAACATTGGTTACAGGGTTGACCAGAATTTTACAACCCCTCATTCAAACCTATTCTTGGATTTTCGGGTATTCATCATCTTTTAATTGGAACTTGACTTTCAGAATCACTGTCTTCTGGCACACTACATTATAGTAGTGTTCCTCATGAAGCTTGGAATATAATCTGTAAGGTTTATAGGCAGTTGTTGGTGGAGCACTTTCTTTCTTATTTCTTAAGGTAGGTCTTCCACTCTTTGGAGCCATAGATTGTGAATAAGTGAAAGAGCAAAGCGTTTTCCACCCCAAGCTTAAAAGGTTTGCTCGTTCTGAGCAAAAAGAAAAGAAAGAGGGTAGCGTATACTAGATGAAGAAGGGCTTGTGAGGGAAAGAGATGTTCGAATGTTTAAGTAGAGGGAGGAAGGGTGTAGTTTTCAAATTTTAAATTAAAAGGAGATAGGAGAAGATAGCCAGATTTAAATTGAAAAGATAAGATTAAAGAAAAGGAAGATATAATTGAAACTTCTTTAAATTATCAAAGATTTGAAAAAGATTATGTGAAAAGAGAAGATATTCATAAAAGGGTTTGAAAGAGAAGATATAGATTAAAAATATTTGAAAAAGATTTGAAATGAAAAATATTTTATTTGAAAAGATAAGATTGGAAAATAAGTTGTTGAAAAAGATATGAAATAAATGGGTTAAATTTTGTGGAATACAAATTAAAAGAAAAGAAAGAATGATGTGAAGATATGATTAATGAAAAGATAAGGTTTTGAAAAGATATGGTTTGAAAAAGTCAACCCCTCTTTCCTTCCTTGCACATTCGAACTTTTGGCCCTCCCCCTCTTGGGCGTTCAACGCCTAGGTCTGGTGTTGAACGCGAGGGGGGTCTATAATTTTTTTGAATGGGTGGGCGTTCAACACCAAGAATGGGTGTTGAATGCCCATTGGGGGCCAAAAATAATGGCTCTGGGTGCTTCATAGGGGGCGTTGAATGCCCAGTGTTGTTCTCTGTCAGGCGTTTAATGCCAGCAATTGCCCCTTAATGGGCGTTGGATGCCTAGAGTGCTCCTTCTCTGGCGTTCAACACCAGTCTTGCTCTCCTGATTGAGCTTTGAATGCCCTACTTCCTCTTTGTCTAGCGTTCAATGCCAGCAAGAGATTCTCCCCAGGGTGTTCTGTTTTTAATTCTGAATGTCTCTGTCTTTATTCTAAGTCTTGCGCATGATCACAAACGTTAAAAGCTGGAGTAGCCTTTATTCTTCTACAGCCTTCTCATCGAAGTCGAGGAATCTGGTTGCCCAGTAGGCTCTGTGTTCTAATTCCACTGGTAAATGACATGTTTTGCCATAGACCAGCTGGTAGAGTGACATCCCAATAGGGGTCTTAAAGGCTGTTCTATACGCCCAAAGGGCATCATCAAGCTTTCTTGCTCTATCCTTCTTGGAGGCGCTCACTGTTCTCTCCAGGATTCTTTTGAGCTCCCTGTTGGAGACTTTTCGGCCTGCCCATTTGTCTGCAGATGGTAGGAGGTTGCCACTTTGTGGCGAACGCCATAATGGTGTAGGATGGAGTCGAGTTGTTTATTATAGAAGTGACTGCCTCCATCACTAATTAGTGTCCTTGGAACGCCAAATCTGATGAAAATGTATTTTTGGAGGAATTTTATCACCACTCGAGTGTCATTAGTGGGTGATGTGATTGCCTCAACCCATTTAAACACATAGTCTACTGCCACAAGGATGTATGTGTTCGAGTATGAGGGTGGAAAAGGGCCCATGAAGTCTATGCCCCATACATCAAACACCTCAATTTCCAAGATCCCGTGTTGAGGTATCTCGTGATTGTGAGGGAGATTTCGAGCCCGTTAACAACTGTCACAATTGTGAACAAACTCCCGAGAGTCCTTGAAGAGCGTTGGCCAGTAGAAGCCGCTCTGAAGGGCCTTGGTGACTGTTCGCTCACCTCCAAAATGACCTCTATAATCTCAGCCATGGCAATGCCATAGAATTTGATACGTTTCTTCCTCAGACACGCAATGGCATATTATATCATCGGAGCTCCTTTTGAAAAGATATGGTTCATCCCACAAGTAGTACTTGGCATCATAAATGAGTTTACGAACTTGCTGTTTACTGTATTCCTTGGCGATGAACCTTATCGCCTTGTAATTTGCGATGTCGGCAAACCAAGGTGCTTTGCGTATTGCAAAAAACTGTTCATTAGAGAAGGTCTTGGATATCTCAGTAGTGGGATGGGACGTCCCAGCTGCAGGTTTAATCCGGGACAAGTGGTCAACCACCTGATTTTCTAATCCTTTCATGTCCCTGATCTTTATGTTAAAATCTTACAGGAGTAATACCCATCTTATCAATCTTGGTTTAGAGTCCTTCCTGGAAAGAAGGTACTTGAGAGCAGCATGGTCAGTATAGATAATGACTTTAGAGCCTATTAAATAGGATCTGAACTTGTCAATGGCATAGACAACTGCAAGTAATTCCTTTTCTATGGTGGTGTAATTCCTTTGTGCGCCATTTAGAACACGACTGGCATAATAAATGACATGCATGAGCTTATCATGTCTCTGCCCTAGAACTGCGCCAATGGCATAATCATTGGCATCACACATCAGTTCGAATGGCAGGTCCCAGTTGGGTGTAGAGATTACTGGTGCAAAGATTAGATTCTCCTTCAGAGTTTCAAAAGCATGCAGGCAATCCTTGTAAAAAATAAAAGGAGTGTCAGTGGCTAAGAGATTGCACAGGGGTTTTGCAATTTCGGAGAAATCTGTTATAAACCTCATGTAGAATCCTGCATGTCCTAAGAAACTTCTTATTGCTTTAACATTAGTAGGTGGTGGTAATCATTCAATAACTTCTACCTTAGCTTGATTGACCTCTATTCCCTTGTTCAAAATTCGATGTCCAAGAACAATTCCTTTAGTTACCATGAAGTGACATTTTTCCTAGTTTAAAACCAGGTTAGTTTCTTGGCATCATTTCAGAACTAGGGCTAGATGGTTAAAGTAGGAATCAAAGGAATTGCCAAAGACAGAGAAATCATCCATGAGTACTTCAAGGAATTTCTCAATCATGTTTGAGAAAATGGAGAGCATACACGTTTGAAAGGTTGCAGGGGCATTATAGAGGCCAAATGGCATTCTTTTGTAAGCAAACACTCCATATAGGCATGTGAATGCTGTATTCTCTTGATCTTGAGGATCTACTGCATTTTGATTGTAGCCTGAATAGCCATCTAGGAAGCAGTAGTATGTATGCCCAGCCAATCTCTCCAGCATCTGGTTTATGAATGGTAAAGGAAAATGATCCTTTCTTGTGGCGTTATTGAGTCTTCTATAATCAATGCACATACGCCAACCTATTACTATCCTTGTCTTTGTAGAGATCAGTTCATTCCTTTCATTGTAGACCACCGTTGATGAGCGGATAATTTATACGCTTTTTGGCATTGTTTTTAGGTAGTTTTTAGTAAGTTCAAGCTACTTTTAGGGATGTTTTCATTAGTTTTTATGTTAAATTCACATTTCTGGACCTTACTATGAGTTTGTGTGTTTTTCTGTGATTTCAGATAATTTCTGGCTGAAATTGAGGGACTTGAGCAAAACTCTGAAAAAGGCTGACAAAAGGACTGCTGATGCTATTGGAATCTGACCTCCCTACACTCAAAATAGATTTTCTGGAGCTACAGAACTTCAAATGACACGCTCTCAACGGCGTTGGAAAGTAGACATCCAGAGATTTCCAGCAATATATAATACTCCATACTTTATTCGGGAATTGACGACGTAAAGTGGCGCTCAACGCCATGTACATGCTGCTGTCTAGAGTCAAACGCCAGAAACACGTCACGACCCGGAGTTGAACGCCAGAAACACACTATAACTCGGCGTTCAACTCCAATAAAAGCCTCAGCTCGTGGATAGATCAAGCTCAGCCCAAGCATACACCAAGTGGGCCCCAGAAGTGGATTTATGCATCAATTACTTACTCATGTAAACCCTAGTAGCTAGTTTATTATAAATAGGATTTTTTACTAGTGTATTAGACATCTCGGGGCGCATAGTCCTTAGACGATGGGGGCTGGCCATTCGGTCATGCCTGAACCTTTCACTTATGTATTTTCAACGGTGGAGTTTCTACACACCATAGATTAAGGGTGTGGAGTTCTGCTGTACCTCAAGTTTCAATACAATTACTATTATTTTCTATTCAATTCTCTTTTATTCCTATTCTAAGATATTCGTTGCACTTCAACTTGATGAATGTGATGATCCGTGACACTCATCATCATTCTCACCTATGAATGCGCGTGACTGACAACCACTTCCGTTCTACCTTAGGCCGGGCGCATATCTCTTAGATTCCCCAACAGAATCTTCGTGGTATAAGCTAGATAGATGGCGGCATTCATGGGAATCCGGAAAGTCTAACCTTGTCTGTGGTATTCCGAGTAGGATTCCGGGAATCCGAAAAGTCTAACCTTGTCTGTGGTATTCCGAGTAGGATTCTGGGATTGAATGACTGTGACGAGCTTCAAACTTCTGAAGGTTGGGCGTTAGTGACAGACGCAAAAGAATCAAGGGATTCTATTCCAACCTGATTGAGAACCGACAGATGATTAGCCGTACTGTGACAGAGCATAGGACCATTTTCACTGAGAGGATGGGATGTAGCCATTGACAACGGTGATGCCCTACATACAGCTTGCCATGGAAAGGAGTAAGAAGAATTGGATGAATGTAATAAGAAAGCAGAGATTCATGAGGAGCACAGCATCTCCATACACCTATCTGAAATTCCCACCATGAAAATACATGAGTAACTTTATCTTTATTTTATGTTTATTATTTATCATTATTCGAAAATCCATAATCAATTATAATCCGCCTGACTTTGATTTACAAGATGACCATAGCTTGCTTCATACCAACAATCTCTGTGGGATCGACCCTTACTCACGTAAGGTATTACTTGGATGACCCAGTACACTTGCTGGTTAAGTTGAACGGAGTTGTGTCCACACATAGCAAAGAGCCATAATAATGATTCCATACAATAGCAAAGAGTACTACATTAATGTGATCACAATTTCGTCCACCAAGTTTTTGGCGCCGTTGCCTGGGATTGTTCGAGTTTGGACAACTAACGGTTCATCTTGTTGCTCAGATTAGGTAATTTTCTTTTCAAAAACTTTTTCAAAATTTTTCTTTTCTTTTTCGTTTTTCCAAAAATATTTTCTAAAAAAAATTAATAAAAATCCAAAAAAAAAATCATAAAATCATAAAAACCAAAAATATTTTGTGTTTCTTGTTTGAGTCTTGAGTCAATTTTTAAGTTTGGTGTCAATTGCATGCTTTAAAAATTTTCTTGCAATTTTTTTCGAAAGTCTCATGCATTCATAGTGTTCTTCATGATCTTCAAGTTGTTCTTAACAAGTCTTCTTGTTTGATCTTGACGTTTTCTTATTTTGTGTTGTTTGTTATTTTTCATATGCATTTTTGCATTCATAGTGTCCATGCATTAAAGATTTTTAAGTTTGGTGTCTTGCATGTTTTCTCTGCATCAAAAATTTTTCAAAAATATGTTCTTGGTGTTCATCATGATCTTCAAAGTGTTCTTGGTGTTCATCTTGACATTCATAGTGTTCTTGCATGCATCATGTGTTTTGATCCAAAATTTTTATGTTTTGGGTCATAATTGTGTTTTTCTCTCTCATCATTAAAAATTCAAAAAAAAATAAAAAAATATATTTTCCTTATTTTTCTCATAATTTTCGAAAATTTGAGTTGACTTAGTCAAAAAATTTTAAATTTAGTTATTTCTTACAAGTCAAGTCAAATTTTCAAAAATTTAAAAATCTTATCTTTTCAAAAATCTTTTTCAAAAACCATATCTTTTTCATTTTTTTCCTCTTTTTCGAAAATTTCAAAAAATATTTTTCAA
The DNA here is from genome assembly GCF_014773155.1 of Arachis stenosperma. NCBI lineage: Eukaryota > Viridiplantae > Streptophyta > Magnoliopsida > Fabales > Fabaceae > Arachis > Arachis stenosperma. Next base: position 125,957,874 of record NC_080385.1, on the reverse strand, counting down.
AATATTTTCAAAATCTTTTTCTTATCTTTATATCAAATTTTCAAAAACTCACTAACAATTAATGTGATTGATTCAAAAATTTGAAGTTTGTTACTTTCTTGTTAAGAAAGGTTCAATCTTTAAGTTCTAGAATCTTATCTTGTAGTTTCTTGTTAGTGAAGTAAGTAATTTTAAATTTAAAAATTAAATCTTTTTATCTTTTATCATATCTCTTTCAAAATTTTATCTTTTTCAAAATTTAATTTCAAAATATCTTATCTAACTTCTTATCTTCTTATCTTTTCAAATTTGATTTTAATATCTTTTTCAACTAACTCTTTGACTTTTTGTTTGTTTCTTATCTTTTTCAAAACCACCTAACTACTTTTCCCTCTCTAATTTTCGAAAATATCTCATCTCTTTTTCAAAAATTCTTTTTTTTGTTTTAAATTTTAATTTTAATCTTATCTTATCTCTAATTTTCGAAAATTACTAACCCCTTTTTAAAATTATTTTCAAATTTTCTATCTCTTCTCTCTTCTTCTATTTAATTATTTATTTACTAACACTTCTCTTCACCTCTCTTCATCTGAAAATCCGAACCCATTCTTCTTCACTCTTCTCCCCTTTCTTCTTCTACTAACATAAAGGAATCTCTATACTGTGACATAGAGGATTCCTCTTCTTTTCTTGTTTTCTTCTCTTTCATATGAGCAGGAACAAGGAAAAAGGCACTCTTGTTGAAATTGATCCCAAACCTGAAAGGACTCTGAAGAGGAAACTAAGAGAAGCTAAATTACAACAATCTAAAGGTAACCTTTCAGAAATATTAGAACAAGAGAAGGAGATGGCAGCCGAAAATAATAAAAATGCAAGGAGGATGCTTGGTGACTTTACTAAACCCACGTCCAAGTTTGATGGGAGAAGCATCTCTATTCCTGCCATTGGATCAAACAACTTTGAGCTGAAACCTCAGCTAGTTGCTTTAGTGCAACAGAACTGCAAGTTTTATGGACTTCCATCTGAAGATCCTTACCAGTTTTTAACTGAGTTCGTGCAGATTTGTGAGACTGTTAAGACAAATGGAGTTGATCCTGAAGTCTACAGACTCATGCTTTTTCCTTTTGCTGTAAGAGACAGAGCTAGAATATGGTTGGATTCACAACCTAAGGATAGCCTGGACTCCTGGGATAAGCTGGTCACGGCTTTCTTGGATAAATTCTTTCCTCCTCAAAAGTTGAGCAAGCTTAGAGTGGATGTTCAGACCTTTAAACAAAAAGATGGTGAATGCCTCTATGAAGCTTGGGAAAGATACAAGTAGTTGACCAAAAGGTGTCCATCTGACATGTTTTCAGAATGGACCATATTAGATATATTCTATTATGGTCTATCTGAATTTTCGAAAATGTCATTGGACCATTCTGCAGGTGGATCCATTCACCTAAAGAAAATGCCTGCAGAAGCTCAAGAACTAATTGACATGGTTGCAAATAACCAATTCATGTACACTTCTGAGAGGAATTCCGTGAATAATGGGACGCCTCAGAAGAAAGGAGTTCTTGAAATTGATGCTCTGAATGTCATATTGGCTCAGAACAAAGTGTTGACTCAGCAAGTCAACATGATCTCTCAAAGTCTGAATGGATGGCAAAATGCATCCAACAGTACTAAAGAGGCAGCTTCTGAAGAAGCTTATGATACTGAAAACCCTGCAATAGCAGAGGTAAATTACATGGGTGAACCTTATGGAAACACCTATAATTCATCATGGAGAAATCATCCAAATTTCTCATGGAAGGATCAACAAAAGCCTCAACAAGGCTTTAACAATGGTGGACGCAATAGGCTGAGCAATAGCAAGCCTTTTCCATCATCTTCTCAGCAACAGACAGAGAATTGTGAACAAAACACTTCTAATTTAGCCAATCCAGTCTCTGATCTGTCAAAGGCCACTTTCAGTTTCATGAGTGAAACAAGATCCTCCATCAGAAATCTGGAGGCACAAGTGGGCCAGCTGAGTAAGAAAGTCCTTGAAACTCCTCCCAGTATTCTCCCAAGCAATATAGAAGAGAATCCAAAAGGAGAGTGCAAGGCCATTGATGTAATCAATATGGCCGAATGCACAAGGGAGGAGGAGGACGAAAATCTTAGTGAGGAAGACCTCCTGGGACGTCTCTCAAGCAAGAGGGAGTTTCCTATTAAGGATCCAAAGGAATCTGAGGCTCATATAGAGACCATAGAGATTCCATTAAATCTCCTTCTGCCATTCATGAGCTCTGAAGACTATTCTTCCTCTGAAGAGGATGAAGATGTGACTGGAGAGCAAGTTGCTCAATATTTAGGAGCTATCATGAAGCTGAATGCCAAGTTGTTTGGTAATGAGACTTGGGAAAGTGAACCTCTCTTGCTCATTAGTGAACTAGATACCTGGATTCAGCAAATTTTATCTCAAAAGAGACAAGATCCTGGCAAGTTCTTAATACCTTGTACCATAGGCACCATGACCTTTGAAAAAGCTCTATGTGACCTGGGGTCAGGGATAAATCTTATGCCACTCTCTGTAATGGAGAAGCTGGGGATCATTGAGGTACAACCTGCCTTGTTCTCATTACAATTGGCAGACAAGTCATTAAGACAAGCTTATGGAGTAGTAGAGGACGTGTTAGTAAAGGTTGAAGGCCTTTACATCCCTGCTGATTTCATAATCTTAGACACTGGGAAGGAAGAGGATGCGTGTATCATCCTTGGAAGACCTTTCCTAGCCACAGCAGGAGCTGTGATAGATGTCAACAGAGGAGAATTAGTCCTTCAATTGAATGGGGACTACCTTGTGTTTAAGACAAATGGCCATCCCTCTGTGACAAAAGAGAGTGAGCACAAAGAGCTTCTCTCAGTTCAGAGTCAAGAAGAGCCCCCACAGTCAAACTCTAAGTTTGGTGTTGGGAGGCCACAACTAAACTCTAAGTTTGGTGTTCAGACCCCATATCCAAACTCTAAGTTTGGTGTTGGGACTATACAACATTGACCTGATCACCTTGTAGCTCCATGAGAGCCCACTGTCAAGCTATTGACATTAAAGAAGTGCTTGTTGGGAGGCAACCCAATTTTATTTATCTAATTTTTATTTTTTTTATTTTATTATTATTTTATGTTTTATTAGGTACATGATCATGTGGAGTCACGAAAAAAATGTAAAAATTAAAAACAGAATCAAAAATAGCAGAAGAAAAATCACACCCTGGAGGGAGGATAGACTGGCGTTCAACGCCAGTAAGGAGCATCTGGCTGGCGTTCAACGCCAGAACAGAGCATGAATCTGGCGCTGAACGCTAGAAACAAGCAACATTCTAGCGTTTGAACGCCAGGAATGTGCCTTGAGAAAAGCTAGCGTTGAACGCCAGTAACAAGCATGGAACTAGCGTTCAACGCCAGAAACATGCTACATATGGGCGTTGAACGCCTAGAACATGCCACAGATGGGCGTTGAACGCCCAGAACGTGCATAACCTCGGCGTTTAAACGCCAGAATGGTATGCAAAGGCATTTTACATTCCTAATTGGTGCAGGGATGTAAATCCTTGACACTTCAGGATCCTGTGGACCCTACAGGATCATCTCAGGATCTGTGGACCTCACAGGATCCCCACCTACCTCGCCCTCTCTCTCTCCATTCATGGTCATCCCTTCTGTTTTCCATTCACCACTCACATCCATCCACTCTTCCCCATACACCCCACCTACCTTCCAAATTCAAAATCTCTTTCCCACCCAATCCCACCCATATAGCCGAATACACACATCCCTCCATCTCCTCCATATCTTCTTCTTATTCTTCATCTTTTCTTTCTTCTCTTGCTCGAGGGCGAGCAATTTTCTAAGTTTGGTGTGGTAAAAGCATAGCTTTTTGTTTTTCCATAACCATTGATGGCACCTAAGGCCAGAGAAACCTCAAAAAAAAAAAAGAAAGAAAAGAAAGAGAAGAGAAAAGGGAAGACAAAAGCTTCCACCTCTAAGTCATGAGAGATGGAGAGATTCATCTCAAAGATCCATAGCTCAGTAATAGAGCATTTGACTGCACATCAAGAGAGCATGAATAACTCCCTCATCAAGAAATCCCTGAGATACCTCAGGGGATACATGTTCCTCCATATAATTATTGGGAGCAACTAAGGATAGGAACACCAAAATTACTAGGGATCATGCAACAAAAGCAAGGAAGAGACATAAAGGAGCTCAAAAAGCACCATTGGTCCTTCAAGAAGGCGCCACCCTCACTAAGGTGGACTCATTCCTTGTTCTTATTTTCTCTGCTTTTCGGTTTTTATGTTGTGTTTATTTATGTTTTGTGTCTCTACTTCATGATCATTAGTAGTTAGTAACTATGTCTTAAAGCTATGAATAATTCCATTAATCCTTCACCTTTCTTAAATGAAAAATGTTTCTAATTCAAAAGAATAAGAAGTACATGAATTTCGAATTTATCCTTGAATTTAGTTTAATTATATTGATGTGGTGACAATACTTTTTGTTTTCTGAATGAATGCTTGAACAGTGCATATTTTTTATCTTGTTGTTTATGAATGTTAAAACTGTTGACTCTTGAAAGAATGATGAACAAAGAGAAATGTTATTGACAATCTGAAAAATCATGAAATTGATTCTTGAAGCAAGAAAAAATAGTGAAAAAGCAAAAGCTTGTGAAAAAAAAAGTTGCGAAAAAAATAGAAAGAAAAAGAAAAAGCAAGCAGAAAAAGCCAATAGCCCTTAAAACCAAAAGGCAAGGGTAAAAAGGATCCAAGGCTTTGAGCATCAATGGATAGGAGGGCCCAAGGAAATAAAATCCAGGCCTAAGCAGCTAAATCAAGCTGTCCCTAACCATGTGCTTGTGGCATGCAGGTCCAAGTGAAAAGCTTGAGACTGAGTGGTTAAAGTCGTGATCTAAAGCAAAAAGAGTGTGCTTAAGAGCTTTGGACACCACTAACTGGGGACTCTAGCAAAGCTGAGTCACAATCTGAAAAGGTTCACCCAGTCATGTGTCTGTGGCATTTATGTATCCGGTGGTAATACTGGAAAACAAAATGCTTAGGGCCACGGCCAAGACTCATAAAAGTAGCTATGTTCAAGAATCAACAAACTTAACTAGGAGAATCAATAACACTATCTGAAATTCTAAGTTCCTAGAGATGCCAATCATTCTAAGCTTCAAGGGAAAAAGTGAGATGCCAAAACTGTTCAGAAGCAAAAAGCTACAAGTCCCGCTCATCTAATTAGAATTAATATTCATTGATTTTCTGAAATTTATAGTATAGTCTCTTCTTTTTATCCTATTTGATTTTCAGTTGCTTGGGGACAAGCAACAATTTAAGTTTGGTGTTGTGATGAGCGGATAATTTATACGCTTTTTGGCATTGTTTTTAGGTAGTTTTTAGTAAGTTCAAGCTACTTTTAGGGATGTTTTCATTAGTTTTTATGTTAAATTCACATTTCTGGACCTTACTATGAGTTTGTGTGTTTTTCTGTGATTTCAGGTAATTTCTGGCTGAAATTGAGGGACTTGAGCAAAACTCTGAAAAAGGCTGACAAAAGGACTGCTGATGCTGTTGGAATCTGACCTCCCTACACTCAAAATACATTTTCTAGAGCTACAAAACCTCAAATGGCGCGCTCTCAACGGCGTTGGAAAGTAGACATCCAGAGCTTTCCAGCAATATATAATAGTCTATACTTTATTCGGGAATTGACGACGTAAAGTGGCGCTCAACGCCAAGTACATGCTGCTGTCTAGAGTCAAACGCCAGAAACACGTCACGACCTGGAGTTGAACGCCAGAAACACGCTATAACTCGGCGTTCAACTCCAATAAAAGCCTCAGCTCGTGTATAGATCAAGCTCAGCCCAAGCATACACCAAGTGGGCCCCGGAAGTGAATTTATGCATCAATTACTTACTCATGTAAACCCTAGTAGCTAGTTTATTATAAATAGGACTTTTTACTAGTGTATTAGACATCTCGGGGAGCATAGTCCTTAGACCATGGGGGCTGGCCATTCGGCCATGCCTGAACCTTTCACTTATGTATTTTCAACGGTGGAGTTTCTACACACCATAGATTAAGGGTGTGGAGTTCTGCTGTACCTCAAGTTTCAATACAATTACTATTATTTTCTATTCAATTCTCTTTTATTCCTATTCTAAGATATTCGTTGCACTTCAACTTGATGAATGTGATGATCCGTGACACTCATCATCATTCTCACCTATGAATGCGCGTGACTGACAACCACTTCCGTTCTACCTTAGGCCGGGAGCATATCTCTTAGATTCCCCAACAGAATCTTCGTGGTATAAGCTAGATAGATGGCGGCATTCATGGGAATCCAGAAAGTCTAACCTTGTCTGTGGTATTCCGAGTAGGATTCCGGGAATCCGGAAAGTCTAACCTTGTCTGTGGTATTCCGAGTAGGATTCTGGGATTGAATGACTGTGACGAGCTTCAAACTCCTGAAGGTTGGGCGTTAGTGACAGACGCAAAAGAATCAAGGGATTCTATTCCAACCTGATTGAGAACCGACAGATGATTAGCCGTGCTGTGACAGAGCATAGGACCATTTTCACTGAGAGGATGGGATGTAGCCATTGACAACGGTGATGCCCTACATACAGCTTGCCATGGAAAGGAATAAGAAGAATTGGATGAATGTAATAAGAAAGCAGAGATTCAGGAGGAGCACAACATCTCCATACACCTATCTAAAATTCCCACCATGGAAATACATGAGTAACTTTATCTTTATTTTATGTTTATTATTTATCATTATTCGAAAATCCATAATCAATTATAATCCGCCTGACTGAGATTTACAAGATGACCATAGCTTGCTTCATACCAACAATCTCTGTGGGATCGACCCTTACTCACGTAAGGTATTACTTGGATGACCCAGTACACTTGCTGGTTAAGTTGAACGGAGTTGTGTCCACACATAGCAAAGAGCCATAATAATGATTCCATACAATAGCAAAGAGTACTACATTAATGTGATCACAATTTCGTCCACCAACCGTCATCCCTCCTTTTTCGGGTACAACTTGGACAGGGCTTACCCAGAGGCTATTTGAAATGGGATAGATAATCCCAGTTTCCCACGGTTTTGTGACTTCTTTTTGGACTACTTCCTTCATAGCTGGATTCAGTCACTTCTGTGGTTGCACCACTGGTTTAGCATATTCTTTGAGCCTAATCTTGTGCATGCACCGAGTTGGACTAATACCCTTTAAGTCACTTATGTTCCATCCAAGAGCTGTTCTATATGTCTTCAGCACTTGAATCAGTGCTTGTTCTTCTTGCGGCTCTAGAGCAGAGCTTATGATCACTAGATAAGTGTCACCATCTCCTAGAAACACGTATTTCAAAGAAGATGGTAATGGCTTGAACTCAAGCTTGGGAGGTTCAGCTTCCACTTTAGGAGCCTTTAACGACTCCTCCTATTCTTCTGGTACCTTTATGTTAGGCGTATCATCCCCAAGGATGTCATCCAGCTCCTTATCGAGTCTCTCAACTGCATATACCTCTTCCACCATGGGGTCGATGATATCAATCTTCATACATTCCTCTAGGGTGTCAGGGTACTACATGACCTTGGTAGCATTCAGTACGAATTCATCCTCATCGACTCTTAGTGTCACTTCCCGTTTTTGCACATCAATGAGGGTCCTTCCTGTAGCCAGAAAGGGTCTCTCTAGAATAATGGATACATTCTTGTGTTCTTCCATATTCAACACAATGAAGTCTGTGGTAAACACAAAGGGTCCAACCCTTACGATCAAGTCTTCAACCACTCCTGATGAGAACTTGGTGGAGCCATCAGCGAGCTGGAGGCAGATGCGGGTAGGCTTGACTTCTTTGATCCCAAGTTTTCTTATCAGTGATGAAGGCATCAGATTGATGCTTGCTCCAAGATCACATAGAACTTTCCTTGTGCAACCGTCTTCGAGAGTACAGGGTATTACAAAACTCTCAAGATCTTGCAGTTTCTCCGGTAGGGTCCTCTGGATGACTGCACTACCTTCTTCAGTGAGGAGGACTGTCTCTACCTCCCTCCAATCCTTCTTGTGGCTTAATATGTCCTTTATAAACTTAGCATAGGAGGGTATTTATTCAAGGGCTTCTGCGAAAGGGATCTTGATCTCCATTGTCTTGATGTAATCTGCCAACCTAGCAAATTGCTTATCCTTTTATGCTTGACGGAGTTTCTGAGGATACGGCATCCTGGTCCTGTTCTCAAGTGTTCTGAATGGTGCAGGGTTAGTGTCCGTAGTGCCAGAAGGAGGATTACTAGCTTGCTTAGGAAGGGTGTTTCCTGAACTTACACATGCTTGGCCTCCCTTATCTGGGTGTTCAACACCCATGCTGATCCTTTCCTGGTGTTGAACGCCAACACTGCCCCCTTCTGGGCGTTGGACACCACTGCTGCCCCTCCTTGGGCGTTCAACGACCCTCTTGGTGTCCTGGGTTGCTACTTATTCATCTTCTATCATTTCCTCCTCCCCTTGCTTCTTACTGTCTTGAGAATGGGTGTTCAGGGTCTTTCCACTCCTTAATTGGATGGCTTGACATTCTTCTCTTATCCGTTCATATAAATGCTATTAATCTTAGTTCAGCCGTGCCTCTATATTCTTGTTGGAGGCACGGGTTTCTTGTAACACTCCTTGAAATCTTAGAAATTATGGTGTGAGGGAGTGTAGATGTTGGGTCAATGATTCACTTTGTTTTGGAGGATATGATTCAGTGAACACTACCTTGACCTCTCTTTTTATTGCAGTCTCACCAGATGAGTATAGATGCTGGTTGTTGGGCAACTATCTCAATGAGTTCTTGAGCTTCTTTGATTGTCTTTATCATGTGTATTGAACTACCTGCGAAATGATCTAGGGACATCTTAGCCCTATCTGTGAGTCCATAATAGAAGATGTCTATTTTACCCATTCTGAAAACATTTTTGTGGCATTATTTTTTGGCATCATTCTGTATCTCCCGCAAGCATCATGAAGAGACTCATTCTCTTCTTCTCTAAGGCCTTAAATGTCTAGCCTTAGCTGGGTTAGCTTTCTTGGGGGGAAGGATTGGCTCAAGAATTTGTCCACTAGCTTATCCCATGTTTTCAAGCTCGATTTGGGTTGAGTATCCAACCACCTCTTTGCTTGGTCTTTTACACCAAATGGGAAGAGCAGCAGCCTGTAGACATTTTGGTCTACTTCATCGGCTTGTACTATGTCAGAAATCTGCAGAAAGTTTCCAAGGAATTCTGTGGCTTCTTCTTATAGAAGTCCATGATACTGGCAATTTTGCTGCATTAAAGTAATCAACTGTGGGTTGAGCTCAAAGTTGGCTGCTGATAAACCCCATTTTTAGGATTTATCTTGTGTTGAATCTAGAGTATTTTGTCAACCTTTTCTCACATTTATTCAATGAAATAGCATGGTTTTGTGTTTTTCCCTAATTTGTGCTTAAATATAAAAACATGCTTTTAGACCCTTAAATTGATAATTTTGATCTCCTTTTGATTCCATTAGATGCCTTGATATGTTTGCTAGTGATTTTAGATTGAAAAGGGGCTAGGAATGGATCAAAGGAGTGAAGAGAAAGCATGCAAAGTGGAGAAATCATGAAAAGCCAAAGATTTGGGATGCACCCATGAATGCGCACGCACACTAGACGCATACGTGTGGATTGTAAAAACCCCATGGACGTGCACGCGTGCTATGCACGTACACGTTGGTGCTGGCACGTGATTTTTAAGTGAAATCGTGCCTAGCGAATTCACAGAGGCTGTGGGGCCCAGTTTGGAACCAACTTTGGCGCCAAAATGTTTGAAAGGAACAAGGATTGAAGGGGAAGGCATCATTGACTCATTAGGGAGTTAGTTAGTTTTAGATCTAGTTTTAGTGTTAAGTTTCTAAAGAGAGAAGCTCTCTCTTCTCTCTAAAATTAGGATTAGGTTAGGATAGAGTTTCTTAGATCTAGGTTTCAATCCTTGCTTTCATCTACTTCTACCTTTCAATTCTATGTTGCAACATCTTCTTCTTCTATTCTCTTGTTGTAATTTCTTCTATTTTGTTTCCATACTTTGTTGTTAAATTACTTTTGTACCTTCCATCTTCTTTTAATGCAATTTGAGGTAATTCATGTTAATTGTGTTTTCTGTGATTGTTGTTGTTGATTCTTTGCCATTAATTGTTGTTAGAATTCATTCTTGTTGTCAATTTACTATGCTTTCTGATGAGCGGATAATTTTTACGCTTTTTGGCATTGTTTTTAGTATGTTTTTAGTATGTTTTAGTTAGTTTTTATTATATTTTTATTAGTTTTTAGTTAAAGTTTACTTTTCTGGACTTTACTATGAGTTTGTGTATTTTTCTGTGATTTTAGGTATTTTCTGGCTGAAATTGAGGGACCTGAGCAAAAATCTGATTCAGAGGCTGAAAAGGACTGCAGATGCTGTTGGATTCTGACCTCCCTGTATTCGAAGTGGATTTTCTAGAGCTGCAGAAGCCCAATTGGCGCGCTCTTAATTGCGTTGGAAAGTAGACATCTAGGGCTTTCCAGAAATATATAATAGTCCATACTTTGCCCAAGATTTGATGGCCCAAATCGGCGTTCCAAATCAGCTTAAGAATTCCCGGCGTTTAACGCCGGAACTGGCACAGAAGTGGGAGTTAAACGCCCAAACTGGCACAAAAGCTGGCGTTTAACTCCAAGAAAAGTCTCTACACATAGAAGCTTCAATGCTCAGCCCAAGCACACACCAAGTGGGCCCAGAAGTAGATTTTTATGTCATTTACTCATTTCTGTAAACCCTAAGCTACTAGTTCTCTATAAATAAGACCTTTTACTATTGTATTTTCATCTTGGTTCTTCTGGTTCCCTCTCTGGGGCCGAAGCCAATGATCACCATTATCACTTATGTATTTTCAACGGTGGAGTTTCTACACACCATAGATTAAGGTGTGGAGCTCTGCTGTACCTCGAGTATTAATGCAATTACTATTTTTCTTCTATTCAATTCAGCTTATTTTTGTTCTAAGATATTCATTCGCACCCAAGAACATGATGAATGTGATGATTATGTGACGCTCATCATCATTCTCACTTATGAACGCGGGCCTGACAACCACTTCCGTTCTACAAGCAAACAAGGCTTGAATGTTTATCTCTTGGATTCCTTAATCAGAATCTTCGTGGTATAAGATAGAATTGATGGCGGCATTCAAGAGAATCCGGAAGGTCTAAACCTTGTCTGTGGTATTCTGAGTAGGATTCAAGGATTGAATGACTGTGACGAGCTTCAATCTCCTGAAGGCTGTGCGTTAGTGACAGACGCAAAAGAATCACTGGATTCTATTCCAACCTGATTGAGAACCGACAGATGATTAGCCGTGCTGTGACAGAGCGCGTTGAAAATTTTCACTGAGAGGACGGGACTGTAGCCATTGACAACGGTGATGCCCAACATACAGCTTGCCATGGAAAGGAGTAAGAAGGATTGGATGAAGACAGTAGGAAAGCAGAGAGATGGAAGGGAGAAAGCATCTCCATACGCTTATCTGAAATTCTCACCAATGAATTACATAAGTATCTCTATCTTTATTTTATGTTCTTTAATCATTAATCCTCCATAACCATTTGAATCCGCCTGACTGAGATTTACAAGATGACCATAGCTTGCTTCATACCAACAATTTCCATAGGATCGACCCTTACTTGCGTAAGGTTTATTACATGGACGACCCAGTGCACTTGCTGGTTAGTTGTGCGAAGTTGTGATAAAGAGTTGAGATTGCAATTGAGCGTACCATGTTGATGGCACCATTGATGATCACAATTTCGTGCACCAAGTTTTTGGCGCCGTTGTCGGGGATTGTTTGAGTTTGGACAACTGACGGTTCATCTTGTTGCTTAGCTTAGGTATTTTTCTTCAGAGTTCTTAAGAATGAATTCTAGTGTTTCAAGGTGATGTTCTTATCATCACCAAAGCTGATTGATTATCATCAATTTAGCTCTTGAATGCAATGTCCTGCTGAAGGTTGGCTAGCCATGTCTAATTTCTTTAGACTAAAGCTTTAGACTGACATTGCATGATTCCTGGAATTCTCATTAAGAATTTTGATATCCTTATTTTCTTTTTCACTCAAGTTTCGAAAAAAATCCAAAAAAATTATAAAATCATAAAAACCAAAAATATTTTATGTTTCTTGTTTGAGTCTAGTGTCTAATTTTAAGTTTGGTGTCAATTGCATGTTTCTTTTCTTCTTGCATTTTTCGAATTCATTCATGTGTCTTCATTAATCTTCAAGTTGTTCTTGATGATTTCCTTACTCTGATCTTTAAATTCTCTTGTCTTGAGTGTTTTGTTGTTTCTCATATGCATTCTCAATTTGTTAGTGTCAGTAGTATACAAACTTTTAAGTTTGGTGTCTTGCATGCATTGTTTATTTGATCTTAGTTTCATTTTGATTATTCCTCATTATTAAAAATCCAAAAAATTTTTAATTTGTGTCTTTTCAAGTCAATAATACAGAGAATTGAAGATTCAGAACATGCAGCAGAGGAATTACACAAAAAAAGCTGGGCGTTCAAAACGCCCAGTGAGGAAGAAAAACTGGCGTTTAAACGCCAGCCAGGGTACCTGGCTGGGCGTTTAACGCCCAAAAGGGTAGCATTATCCATTCTGGCGTTTAACGCCAGGATGGCATAAGAGGGAAGATTTTGTTTTCAATTCAAATGTTTTTCAAGTTTTCATAATTTTTTTTCAAAATCAAATCTTTTTCAAATCATATCTTTTCAATCATATATTTTCAAAATCAATTTCTTTCCATTTTCAAAAATACTTGCTAACAATTAATGATTTGATTCAACATTTCAATTATGTTGCCTTTTCTGTTGAGAAAGGTTTAATGTCTGAATCATATCTTTTAAATTTCTTGTTAAGCCAAGTCATTAATTTTAAAAATCAAATTTTTTTTAAATTGTTTTTCAATCATATCTTTTCAATCATATCTTTTTAAAACCATAACTTTTCAATCATATCATTTCAATCACATCTTTTACAAAATAGTTTTCAATCATATCCTTTTGATTTCTGGTTTCAAAAAAATCTTTTTTTCAATTTCACTTTATTTCTTTCCCAATCTTAGTTTTCGAAAATCAATTACCATTTTTCAAAATTTCTTTTAATTAATTCACTTTAATTTTCGAAAATTTCTTCCCCTCTTCTCACATCCTTCTATTTATGGACTAACACTCCTTCTCAATGCACAATTCGAACTCTATCTTTCTTGATAAGTTCGAATTCTTCTACCTCTTCCTTCTATTTTTCTTTTCCTCTGACACCTCAAGGAATCTCTATACTATGACATAGAGGATTCCATATTTTCTTGTTCTCTTCTCTTTCATATGAGCAGGAGCAAAGACAAAAACATTCTTGTTGAGGCTGACCCTGAACCTGAAAGGACCTTGAAACGAAAGCTAAGAGAAACTAAAGCACAACTCTCTCTAGAGGGCCTAACAAAGCTCTTAAAAGAAGAAGAAACCATGGCAGCCAAAAACAACAACAATGCCAACAATGCAAGGAAGGTGCTGGGTGACTTTACTACACCTACTTCCGACTTCTATGGGAGAAGCATCTCTATCCCTGCTATTGGAGCAAACAACTTTGAGCTTAAGCCTCAATTAGTTTCTCTAATGCAACAGAATTGCAAGTTCCATGGACTTCCATTGGAAGATCCTCATCAGTTTTTAGCTGAATTCTTGCAAATCTGTGACACTGTCAAGACTAATGGGGTTGACCCTGAGGTCTACAGACTTATGCTATTCCCTTTTGCTGTAAGAGACAGAGCTAGGATATGGTTGGACTCACAACCTAAAGAAGGCCTGAACTCTTGGGAAAAGCTAGTCAATGCCTTCTTGGCAAAGTTCTTTCCACCTCAAAAATTGAGTAAGCTTAGAGTGGAAGTCCAAACCTTCAGACAGAAGGAAGGTGAATCCCTCTATGAAGCTTGAAAAAGATACAAACAATTGATCAGAAAGTGTCTTTCTGACATGCTTTCTGAATGGAGCATCATAGGTATCTTCTTTGATGGTCTGTCTGAACTGTCCAAGATGTCATTAGATAACTCTGCTGGAGGATCTCTTTATCTAAAGAAGATGCCTGTAGAAGCTCAAGAACTCATTGAAATGGTTGCAAATAACCAATTCATGTACACTTCTGAAAGGAATCCTGTGAACAATGGGACGAATCAGAAGAAAGGAATTCTTGAGATTGACACTCTGAATGCCATATTGGCTCAGAACAAAATATTGACTCAGCAAGTCAATATGATTTCTCAAAGTCTGTCTAGAATGCAAGCTGCACCAGGTAGTACTGAGGACGCTTCATCTGAAGAAGAAGCTTATGATCCTGAGAACCCTTCAATGGAAGAGGTGAATTACATGGGAGAACCCTATGGAAACACCTATAATCCTTCATGGAGAAATCATCCAAATCTCTCATGGAAGGATCAACAGAGACCTCAACAAGGTTTCAACAACAATAATGGTAGAAGAAACAGGTTTAGCAATGGCAAGCCTTTTCCATCATCTTCTCAGCAACAGACAGAGAATTCTAAGCAGAGCCACTCTGACTTAGCAACCATGGTCTCTGATCTAATCAAAACCACTCAAAGTTTCATGACTGAAACAAGGTCTTCCATTAGAAACTTGGAGGCACAAGTGGGTCAGCTAAGTAAGAAAGTTACTGAACTCCCTCCTAGTACTCTTCCAAGTAATACAGAAGAGAATCCAAAAGGAGAGTGCAAGGCCATCAACATGGCCGAATTTGGAGAGGAGGAAGAGGCAGTGATCTCCAATGAGGAAGACCTCAATGGACGTCCACTGGCCTCCAATGAGTTCCCTAATGAGGAACCATGGGTATCTGAGGCTCACACTGAGACCATAGAGATTCTATTGGATTTACTTCTGCCATTCATGAGCTCTGATGAGTATTCTTCCTCTGAAGAGGACGAATATGTCACTGAAGAGCAAGTTGCCAAGTACTTTGGAGCAATCATGAAGCTAAATGACAAGTTATTTGGTAATGAAACTTGGGAGGATGAATCCCCTTTGCTCACCAAAGAACTGGATGACTTGACTAGGCAGAGATTACCTCAAAAGAGACAGGACCCTAGGAAGTTTTCAATACCTTGTACCATAGGCACTATGACCTTTGAGAAGGCTCTGTGTGACCTAGGGTCAAGCATAAACCTCATGCCTCTCTCTGTAATGGAGAAGCTAGGGATCTTTGAGGTGCAAGCAGCAAGAATCTCACTAGAGATGGCAGACAATTCAAGAAAACAAGCTTATGGACTTGTAGAGGATGTTCTGGTAAAGGTTGAAGACCTTTACATCCCTGCTAATTTCATAGTCCTAGAGACTGGGAAGTGCATGGATGAATCCATCATCCTTGGCAGACCCTTTCTAGCCACAGCAAAGGCTGTGATTGATGTTGACAGAGGAGAATTGATCATTCAAGTGAATGAAGAATCCCTTATGTTTAAGGCTCAAGGATATCCCTCTGTAACCATGGAGAGGAAGCATGAAGAGCTTCTCTCAAAACAGAGTCAAACAGATCCCCCACAGTCAAACTCTAAGTTTGGTGTTGGGAGGCCACAACCAACTTCTAAGTTTGGTGTTGAACCACCACATTCAAACTCTAAGTTTGGTGTTGGGAGGTTCCAACATTGCTCTGAGTACCTGTGAGGCTCCATGAGAGCCCACTGTCAAGCTATTGACATTAAAGAAGTGCTTGTTGGTAGGCAACCCAATGTTATATTTATCTATTTTCCTTTGTTATTTTATGTTTTCTATAGGTTGATGATCATGGAAAGTCACAAAATCAATTGAAAAAGCAAAAACAGCATGAAAAACAGAAAGAAAAATAGCACACCATGGAGGAAAAACTTGCTGGCGTTTAAACGCCAGTAAGGGCAGCAAATGGGTGTTTAACGCCCAGTCTGGCACCATTTTGAGCGTTTAACGCCAGAAAGGGGCACCAGACTGGCGTTTAACGCCAGAAATGGGCAAAAAGCTGGTGTTAAACGCCAGAAATGGGCACCAGGCCGGCGTTTAACGCTAGGATTGGCAGAAGGAGCATTTTTGCTCGCCACTTGGTGCAGGGATGAATTATCCTTGACACCTCAGGATCTGTGGACCCCACAGGATCGCTACCTACCCCACCACTCTCTCTCTTCTTGACTCATTCACCAATCACCTCAACACCTCTTCCCCAAAAACCCCTTACCTATCAAATCCCACCATTCTCTTCACCACTCACATCCATCCTTCATAAAACCCCACCTACCTCACCATTCAAATTCAAACCACTTTCCCTCCCAAACCCACCCATAATGGCCAAACCTTACCCCTCTCTCCACCACTATATAAACCCATCTTTACTCCTTCATTTTCACACAACCTAAACACTACTTCTCCCCCTTGATCGAAACACAAAGCCCCCCTCCATCTCCTCTATTTTTTCTTCTTCTACTCTTTTCTTTCTTCTTTTGCTCGAGGATGAGCAAACCTTCTAAGTTTGGTGTAGTAAAAGTATTGCTTTTTGTTTTTCCATTATCATTTATGGCATCTAAGGCCGGAGAAACCTCTAGAAAGAGGAAAGAGAAGGCAAAAGCTTCCACCTCCGAGTCATGAGAGATGGAGAGATTCATCTCAAGGGTGCATCAAGACCACTTCTATAAAGTTGTGGCAATGAAGAAGGTGATCCCCGAGGTCCCTTTCAAACTCAAAAAGAGTGAATATCCGGAGATCCGACATGAGATCCAAAGAAGAGGTTGGGAAGTTCTTACCAACCCCATTCAACAAGTCAGAATCTTAATGGTTCAAGAGTTCTATACCAATGCATGGATCACCAAGAACCATGATCAAAGTGTGAACCCGGACCCAAAGAATTGGCTTACAATGGTTCGAGGAAAATGCTTAGATTTTAGTCCAGAAAATGTAAGGTTGGCATTCAACTTGCCCATGATGTAAGGAGATGAACACCCTTACACTAGAAGGGTCAACTTTGATCAAAGGTTGGACCAAGTCCTCATAGACATTTGTGAAAAGGGCGCTCAATGGAAGAAAGATTCAAGAGGAAAGCCGGTTCAACTGAGAAGGCATGACCTCAAGCCTGTGGCTAGGAGATGGTTGGAGTTTATCCAACGCTCAATCATTCCCACTAGCAACCGGTCCGAAGTTACTATAGACCGGGCTATCATGATTCATAGCATCATGATTGGAGAGGAAATAGAAGTTCATGAGGTTATATCTCAAGAACTTTATAAGGTGGCGAACAAGTCCTCTATCTTGGCAAGGTTAGCCTTCCCTCATCTCATTTGTCACCTCTGTTATTCAGTTGGAATTAACATAGAGGGAGACATCCTCATTGATGATGACAAGCCCATCACTAAGAAAAGGATGGAGCAAACAAGAGATCCCACTCATCATGAAATCCCTGAGATGCCTCAAGGGATGCACTTTCCTCTACAAAACTATTGGGATCAAATCAACACCTCCCTAGAAGAATTGAGTTCCAACATGGGACAACTAAAGGTAGAGCACCAAGAACATTCCATCCTCCTCCATGAAATTAGAGAAGATCAAAGAATCATGAGAGAGGAGCAACAAAGGCAAGGAAGAGACATTGAGGAGCTCAAGCACTCCATAAGATCTTCAAGAGGAAGAACAAGCCGCCATCACTAAGGTGGACCCGTTCTTTAATTTCCTTGTTCTTTATTTTCCTGTTTTTCGAATTTTTATGCTTATGTTTATCTATGTTTGTGTCTTATTACATGATCATTAGTGTCTTAGTGTCTATGCCTTAAAGTTATAAATGTCCTATGAATCCATCACCTTTCTTAAATGAAAAATGTT
Source organism: Arachis stenosperma (assembly GCF_014773155.1). Taxonomy (NCBI): domain Eukaryota; kingdom Viridiplantae; phylum Streptophyta; class Magnoliopsida; order Fabales; family Fabaceae; genus Arachis; species Arachis stenosperma. The sequence goes on along the minus strand of NC_080385.1, from coordinate 125,939,930 downwards.
CTTAATTGAAAAAGAGAAGAATTGCATGAATTTCGAATTTTATAACAGATTAATTATTTTGATGTGGTGGCAATACTTTGACTTCTGAATGTATGCTTGAATAGTGCATATGTCTTTTGAATTTGTTGTTCATGAATGCTAGCTCTTGAAAGAATGATGAAAAAAGGAGACATGTTACTGAGGATCTGAAAAATCATAAAAATGATTCTTGAAGCAAGAAAAAGTAGTGAATACAAAAAAAAAGGAAAATAAAATAAAATAAAATAAAGTCGTGATCCAAGGCAAAAAGAGTGTGCTTAAGAACCCTGGACACCTCTAATTGGGGACTATAGCAAAGCTGAGTCACAATCTAAAAAGGTTCACCCAGTTATGTGTTTGTGGCATGTATGTATCCGGTGGTAATACTGGAAGACAGATTGCTTTGGGCCACAGCCAAGACTCATAAAGTAGCTGTGTTCAAGAATCATCATACTTAACTAGGAGAATCAATAACACTATCTGGATTTTGAGTTCCTATAGAAGCCAATCATCCTGAATTTCAAAGGATAGAGTGAGATGCCAAAACTGTTCAGAGGCAAAAAGCTAAAAGCCCCGCTCATCTAATTAATACTGATCTTCATAGATATTTTTGGAATTCATTGCATATTCTCTTCTTTTTATCTTATTTGATTTTCAGTTGCTTGGGGACAAGCAACAATTTAAGTTTGGTGTTGTGGTGAGCGGATAATTTATACGCTTTTTGGCATTGTTTTTAGTATGTTTTTAGTATGTTTTAGTTAGTTTTTATTATATTTTTATTAGTTTTAAGTTAAAATTTACTTTTCTGGACTTTACTATGAGTTTGTGTGTTTTTCTGTGATTTCAGGTATTTTCTGGCTAAAATTGAGGGACCTGAGCAAAAATCTGATTTAGAGGCTGAAAAGGACTGCAGATGCTGTTGGATTTTGACCTCTCTGCATTTGAAGTGGATTTTCTGGAGCTACAAAAACCCAATTGGCGCGCTCTCAATTGCGTTGAAAAGTAGATGATGAGCGGATAATTTATACGCTTTTTGGCATTGTTTTTAGGTAGTTTTTAGTAAGTTCAAGCTACTTTTAGGGATGTTTTCATTAGTTTTTATGTTAAATTCACATTTCTGGACTTTACTATGAGTTTGTGTGTTTTTCTGTGATTTCAGGTAAATTCTGACTGAAATTGAGGGATTTGAGCAAAACTCTGAAAAAAGGCTGACAAAAGGACTGCTGATGCTGTTGGATTCTGACCTCCTTGCACTCGAAATGGATTTTCTGGAGCTACAGAACTCTAAATGGCGCGCTCTCAACGGCGTTGGAAAGTAGACATCCAGGGCTTTCCAGCAATATATAATAGTCCATACTTCATTCGGAAATTGACGACGTAACTTGGCGTTGAACGCCAAGTACATGCTGCTGTCTCGAGTTAAACGCCAGAAAAACGTCATAATCCGGAGTTGAACGCCCAAAACACGTCATAACTCGGAGTTCAACTCCAAGAGAAGCCTCAGCTCGTGGATTGATCAAGCTCAGCCCAAGCATACACCAAGTGGGCCCCGGAAGTGGATTTATGCATCAATTACTTACTCATGTAAACCCTAGGAGCTAGTTTATTATAAATAGGATGACTTAGTAATGTATTAGACATCTTTGGTCTCAGTTTTGTTTTATTCTTCATCCTAAGAGGCTATTGATCACGTTTTAGGGGGCTGGCCATTCGGCCATGCCTGGACCTTTTACTTATGTATTTTCAACGGTGGAGTTTCTGCACACCACAGATTAAGGGTGTGGAGCTCTGCTGTACCTCAAGTATTAATGCAGTTCTATTTTCTTTTATTCAAATCTCTCTTATTCTTATTCCAAGATATTCATTCGTACCCAAGAACATGATGAATGTGATGAGTAAATAACCCTCATTATCATTCTCACTTATGAATGCGCGTGATTGACAACCACTTCCGTTCTACATGCAATAGAGCTTGAATGTGTATCTCTTAGATTCCCCAACAGAATCTTCGTGGTATAAGCTAGATAGATGGCGGCATTTATGAGGATCCGGAAAGTCTCACCTTATCTGTGGTATTCCGAGTAGGATCCTGGGAATCCGGAAAGTCTAACCTTGTCTGTGGTATTCCGAGTAGGATTCCGGTAATGAATGACTGTGACGTGCTTCAGACTTGCAAGTGCTGGGCGTTAGTGACAGACGCAAAAGAATCAAGGGATTCTATTCCAGTAGGCGCAGGAACCAACCAGTGATTAGCCGTGCTGTGACAGAGTGCGTGAGCGTAGTTTTCACTGCGAGGATGGGATGTAGCCATCAACCATGGGTGATGCCTCCAGACGATTAGCCATGCGAGTGACAGCCGCAGAGGACCATTTTCCCGAGAGGATTGAAAGTAGCCACCGCTGATGGTGAACCCATATACACAGCTTGCCATGGAAAGGAGTAAGAAGGATTGAGTAGAAGCAGTAGGAGAGCAGGCGTCCTTGGGCCACACAGCATCTCCATGCGTTTATCTGAAATTCCCACCAATGAGGCTGCATAAGTATCCCTTTTATTATTTCTTTTCCTTTTATTATTTGACTTCCTAAATTCCATAATTTTATCTGCCTAACTGAGATTTACAAGGTGACCATAGCTTGCTTCATACCAACAATCTCTGTGGGATCGACCCTTACTCACGTAAGGTTTATTACTTGGACGACCCAGTACACTTGCTGGTTAGTTGAACGGAGTTGTGAATTCAACCAGTGCCATAATGAAGCCTTCATCTCAAAATAGTTAGAACATGGATCACAATTTCGTCCACCAGTAGACATCCAGGGCTTTCCAGCAATTTATAATAGTCCATACTTTGCCCAAGATTTGATGGCCCAAACCGGTGTTCCAAATCAGCTCAAGAATTCCCGGCGTTTAACACCGGAACTGGCACAGAAGTGGGAGTTAAACACCCAAACTGGCACAAAAGCTGGCGTTTAACTCCAAGAAAAGTCTCTACACATAGAAGCTTTAATGCTCAGCCCAAGCACACACCAAGTGGGCCCAGAAGTGGATTTTTATGTCATTTACTTATTTCTGTAAACCCTAAGCTACTAGTTCTCTATAAATAAGACCTTTTGCTATTGTGTTTTCATCTTGGTTCTTCTGGTTCCCTCTCTGGGGCCGAAGCCAATGATCACCATTATCACTTATGTATTTTCAACGGTGGAGTTTCTACACACCATAGATTAAGGTGTGGAGCTCTACTGTACCTCGAGTATTAATGCAATTACTATTGTTCTTCTATTCAATTCAGCTTATTCTTGTTCTAAGATATTCATTCGCACCCAAGAACATGATGAATGTGATGATTATGTGACGCTGATGAGCGGATAATTTGTATACTTTTTGGCATTGTTTTTAGTATGTTTTTAGTATCTTTTAGTTAGTTTTTAGTATATTTTTATTAATTTTTAATTAAAATTCACTTTTCTGGACTTTACTATGAGTTTGTGTGTTTTTCTGTGATTTCAGGTATTTTCTGACTGAAATTGAAGGTTCTGAGCAAAAATCTGATCCAGAGACTGAAAAGGACTGTAGATGCTGTTGGATTCTGACCTCCCTGCACTCGAAGTGGATTTTCTGGAGCTACAGAAGCCCAATTGGCGCGCTCTCAACGGCATTGGAAAGTAGACATCCAGGGCTTTCCAGCAATATATAATAGTCCATACTTTGTCCAAGATTTGATGGCCCAAAACCCGCGTTGCAATCCGGCCTCAGAAATTCCAGCGTTAAACGCCGGAACTGGATTAAAGTTGGAGTTAAACGCCCAAACTGGCACCAAAGCTGGCGTTTAACTCCAGAAAGGTCTCTACACGAATTTCCTTGATTGCTCAGCCCAAGCACACACCAAGTGGGCCAGGAAGAGGATTTTTCTGTCATTTACTCATTTCTGTAAACCTTAGGAGACTAGTTTACTACATATAGGACCTTTTTACATTGTAATCAGGACCGAATGCTACTCTAAGACATTGTACACGTTTCTTCCACAGTATGAGTCTCTAAACCCCATGGTTGGGGGTGAGGAGCTCTGCTGTGTCTTGATGGATTAATGCAATTACTACTGTTTCTTATTCAATCATGCTTGCTTCCATTCTAAGATAACACTTGTTCTTATCCGGATGAATGTGATGATCCGTGACAATCATCATCATTCTCAACCATGAACACGTGCCTGACAAGCACCTCTGTTCTATCTTAGATTGAGTAGTTATCTCTTGGATTCTTCGGAGTCTTCGTGGTATAGGCAGGACCTGATGGCAGCATTCAAGAGAATCCGGAAGGTCTAAACCTTGTCTGTGGTATTCTGAGTAGGATTCAATGATTGAATGACTGTGACGTGCTTCAAACCTGTAATCTACTGGGCGTTAGTGACAGACGCAAAAGAGTGATTCTATTCCGGTAGAGGAGGGAACCAAACCGGTGATTGGCGGCACTGTGACAGAGTGCTCTGCATTAGCTTTCACTGCGCGGATGGGAGGTAGCTGCTGACAACAGTGAGACCCTACACGAGCTTGCCATGGAAGGAGACATGCGTGTTTGATGAAGAAGACAGTAGGAAAGCAGAGATTCGGAAGATGGAGCATCTCCAAACCTCAACCCATTCTCCATTACTGCAGTACAAGTAACTATTACATGTTCTTTTGCTTCTTACAATCAATCCTGATACTTTCTAATCTCCTAACTAAGATTCACAAGATAACCATAGCTTGCTTCAAGCCGACAATCTCCGTGGGATCGACCCTTGCTCACGCAAGGTATTACTTGGACGACCCAGTGCACTTGCTGGTTAGTTGTGCGGGATTGCAAAAGTGTTATTGCAATTTCGTGCACCAAGTTTTGGCGCCGTTGCCGGGATTGTTCGAGTTGGACAACTAACGGTTCATTTTGTTGCTTAGATTAGGACTGTTTTCTTTTTGGTGGTTTAGAGTCTTTTAGTTGAGTCTAGTTCATATTCTAAGTTTGGTGTCAATTGCATGCTTTTTGTTTTTCTTTTAATTTTCGAAATTTTCTTGTTCTTAGTCCCTTTTTGATTTTAAAAGTTCTAAGTTTGGTGTCCTCTTTGTGTTTTTCTCTTTAAAATTTCGAAAATATTAGTGTTTGATTTTCTAAAATTTTAAGTTTGGTGTCTTTTGTGTTTTTCTCTTTCCTCTTTTTAAAAATCAAATCTTTTTCATAAAAATTTTTCAATCATATCTTCTTAATTGCTGTCTTCAAAATCTTTTTCTTTACTAATTGATTCAGTTCTCAACTTGCTCTGATCTTATTTTATTTTTTATTTTCGAAATTTTATTTTATTTCCCTTTTAATTTTCGAAATTTTTATTTTAAATTTCTTTTTATTTAATTTTTTTTCGGTTATTTCAAATAAAAATAAAATAACAAAATTCATCTCTTTGCAATTATTCTCATTTCCCTTTTGTCTATTATGGACTCAAGTGGAATTACCAGTCCAAAAGGACTCTGGGGTCCTATGCCAACCCAGTACAGCTGCATATGGAGTAGCATCTGATACCTCCCATCAAAGCAAGCAGCTTTGAGCTAAACCCTCAACTCATTATCATAGTGCAGCAAAATTGCCATATTCCGGTCTTCCAGAGGAAGAACCTACTGAGTTTCTGGCACAGTTCTTACAAATTGCTGACACAATACATGATAAAGAGGTAGATCAGGATGTCTACAGACTGTTACTGTTCCATTTGCTGTAAAGATCAAGCAAAAAGGTGGTTAAATAACCAACCTACAGCAGCATAAAGACATGGAAACAGTTATCAGAAAAATTCCTGATCATTTTTACCCTCCAAAAAGGATGACACAGCTAAGGCTGGACATCAAGGCTTTAAACAAGAGATAATGAATCTCTTTATGATGCCTGGGAGAGGTATAGAGGTA